>NW_025968467.1:0-24836 GCF_021869965.1 Rhincodon typus | reverse complement strand
ATCCCTCTTCTATCCGCCTCCCACTCTCTCCCTATTTATTTCAAAACCCCCTTCCCCTCCCCCTTTTCTGATGAAGGGTCTAGGCCCGAAACGTCAGCCTCTCTGCTCCTATGATGCTGCTTGGCCTGCTGTGTTCATCCAGCCCTGCACCTTGTTGTCTCGGATTCTCCAGCATCTGCAGTTCCTACTACAACTTAGAAGAGGTTTTTAAAATGGAATTTTAAAACATTTTGGAAAAACACTATCAAAAATAATTACAACATGGCAAAGACATCTTAGCTCAACCAGTGTGGTTAATAAAGTGCCAGGTTACATTATGTGCGAAAATATGCAAGTGGGGCTTGAAGCCATATTGACTTTGAACACAAATTTGCTACCAACTGGAACGAGTGGACACACACAGTGCCAGAAGAAGAAACCGAACTATGTTTAAAACCATTCGTAAAGTATTGCATGAACAGCAAGGTATTCTCCTTGGTTAGGTGCTAAAACACAGTTGATACAGGAGGAATGGAGTTCATTCTAAAAATGAAGCATATAACGTGGGCTTTTACTTCAATACAGTTCTGACCAAGCACTGAGCAATGCTGTACATGCTGCCTTTCTGATTACATGTTAATACCAAGGCTGCAAGCCCCTCTCATGTGCAATAAAAGACTCTTTGACACACTAAGAAAAAGGACAGTTCTTCTCGTGTCCATACCAAAAATAATACCTAAATTAACACGACTGAAATAAATTATCTGGTCATGCTACAGGAACTTATCGTGGAGAAATTAGCTACTGTATTTCCGTGTCAGTCCAAAAATACTTTCCACAGGCTGTAAAGCACTTTAATGATGTCCGGAGTACTTCAAAATGCAATCGGTTTCTTTCACGAGTAAGGTAAAGTCATCTAGTCCTACGAGGGCATATGGGTGCTCTCTCGTTACAGTGACAAAGCGGTGGTAGTTTAATTTGAGGATCCCCTCAGGTGAGGGAAGAGGGGTGGCACGGTGGCCCATGGATTAGGGGAATGGGCCTGGGTAGGATGCTGTTTGGAGGGGTGCAAGTAGTCTTGATGGACCTAAACAGCATCCATCTGCATTGTAGGGATTCTACGATGTTCTGAGAGGCTGAGGAGGACAGTCCTCATGGTAACCTCAGCCAGTGTGTGAATTGAACCCACGCTGTTGGCTTCACTCTGCATTGCCAACCAGGTGTCCAGTCAACTCAGCAAACTGACCCCAAAGCACCTGTCAACACATCAGATCAGCACTGACCAAAGAACAATGACTATAAGGTGGACATAGTGGAGCTGAATTTGGATCCCGGATTTCAAATCAATGTCTTGATGTTTATGGAAAGAAAGAAATAATACCCTCTGAAGGGTTACAATAAATACTGCTTTAATTCCAACAGCTTTAGGATCTTCACTTATTATCTACTTATGCATGGAGTCAATGGATGACCAATTTGAAAAGAAACTATAAGTTGAATATATTTAATCTGCCGTTCAATATGCTAACGAACAAAGCTCGAAAAATATCTTTCAGGGGCTTTCAATGGAATAAAATATGTATAAAAAATTTTCGTTTCATATTTTTTGATTGGGAAATAATTTTGTGAGAAATCACAGCACTTTTTGGAGCAATTTAGTCAACTCAGAAGGATTGGTATCATGGAGTCTAGCGAGACAAAGACTTGGTTGGCGATACAGCTGTAACACTGATACCCTGATATGCAACGGTATCTCACAAAGCTCCAGACTGCAGTGTAGCTTTACAATTTAACACAAGGTTCCAATTTAAATGAACTGATTTGCAGTTCTCAGGATCTTCAATTCTGGGCTATTACTTCACAAGGGCCATTGAAAATTAAACTTAAAGTTCAAACATTAAGTGTTCCTTCAGAGGCTTGCACACTCTGGAACAATCGACATCATCGTGAACAGAAGCAGTTACTATGAGATTTTGTCTCAGGTACAGATGCAGTCATGTCCTCTGTAAATGGTCCTTGATCACGACTACTTTCCTCTTCAAAATATTAGGCAATGAAAAAGCCATTGCAAACATATTTATATACATTTAAAATACCATATAAAAATAGTTTTTTCACACTATTTTGATTGTTTTTCACCACCTGAATGGTAGCTGTTGGTGATTGGGAGATAAGAACAGGCAGAAACAAAGTTTATAATCTCAAAAGAAGGAATAGACCAGACAATCCTTGCCAGGCACCTCAAGCTTGAGAGGTTTGCAATACAGTGGCTCTGGCATGTAGGGCAATTATCGCAACGATTTAGTGATTTGCTTATTGCTTAATAACTCTGCAAAAACAACTTAAAAGCCACGTTGGCGTTGTGAACACTTTCCTCTTTTCAAAGAGAGTTTGGCCACAGTTTGCTTTAAAACACAAGCCCTGGTTGAAACATTTGTGCAACTACTTTTTGTGGAAAAATGGTCAAAACAATTTCCAAATGTAGCAGGGAATATGATTTGTTTTTAAGGTAAAGTCTAGTTGTGCATACAGATAATTCTTATCCAAGCCATTTCCTCATCCCCATTGCCTTTAAAAACATAAGCATATGCACCATCCAAAAATAGTCAAATTCCTCGTTCTAGAGGAGAAACATCTCGCCGAATCCCTGCTCTTTAGACTTCTCTAAAGACTGTGAATTATTTCAGATTTGTTTTCTAACAGACAGCACTCTTTATCAACCAACCAAACCTGCATCCATCTCCCAGGGTCCAATTAATATTAGACCAGTCTGCTCCTTTCAAGTGTGCAATCCTAGCTGCTACACATGAATTATTTGTTGAAGAACTGATTCATGTTGCCATCTGCAGATCTTGTGTGAAAGGCTAAATTTCAACAATTTTTGAAGAGTAAAAATAATCAAACTGTCCATCCAGACTTTACTGAGATTGCTGTTCGTGTGCCAACAAAGAATGAAGTGATTAAGTTGCAGGATAGAAAGAGCTCACCAAAGACACTATTTCCAACAAGTTAGCGCTCTGTTTTACTCATCACAAACAACAAAAAAATCACAACATGTTTTACAGTTGACAGAAAATAACCAGATGTCCACGTGAAACACTTAAGACTTTTGTGCTTTAGTGTCAATCTGGTGTTCTTCAGTTAGTATGACATCAAAGGTGGTTTTAAAGGATGCACAGTATAGTGAATCAACAAAGACACATTGTTTTTGAGTGCTGTTGTGTCTCACAGGTTTTACCTCGTTCAATAGAAATAACATATAAAAATGTTGACGCTGCCAACAGGTAAGGGCAATCTCAAAGTTGAATTGTCTTTCAGTTTTGCAACGCAATGGCTCATCTTCAAGAAATATTATAGCTGCAGAAATATTCCATTGTCCAATTTATTTAACCATTGTAAATATAGTTGCAAGATGGTTTTAATGATACAATGCTGTTCAGCACCAATGTGATATTTGCTGTGAATCTATATCCTGAAGCCCACTGTTAGGAGTTTTCAATATTTGCTTGCTGTTGAGTATCTGATAGCGTAGCACTAATACCAACAGGGAATGCAGTACACGTTCAGCACCCAAGTTATATTGTTCTTGTACACCTCCAAGAAACAGTAAAGTTGGAGGAAAATATTCAGACATAGAGCTTGGTGAGTGCATTGGGTGTAGGAGATAGGAAGAAGGGCAGTGTTGGGGCTTAAGGAATCCAAAAGATATTTGAAAAAAATCATTTTTTTATGTCTGAGAATTCAGGAACAAAAGTAGCTTACATTGTCTAGACTCTCCACACAGTGAGTGAACAGCACAAAAATAATCACGGTGACTCAGTGGTTAGCACTGTTGCCTCACAGTGCCAGTGATAGAGGTTCGATTCCAACCTCGAACAACTGTCTGTGTGGAGTTTGCATATTCTCCCCGTGTCTGCGTGGGTTTCCTCCCACAGTCCAAAGATGTGCAGGCTAGGTAGATTGGCCATGTTAAATTGCCCATAGTGTTCAGGGACGTGTAGATTAGGTGGGTTATAGGGTCTGGGTGGGATGCTCTGAGGGTCGGCGTGGACTTGTTGGGCCGAAGGGCCTGTTCCCACACTGTCGGGATTTTATGATGAAAAATTCTGATGATGATGAGAATGGAATCAATGAAAAATGAACCTGCACTCATATACTGTGGGGAAGTAAAACTTACTTTCAAGTCTTTTGGCCCAGCGAAAATTTATTGACCTTTATAACATCACCATTACTAAATTCTACCCAATTAGAATGATTCACAAGTGAAAAATACATACAGGAAAACAAACCTCACTTCACAGAATAACCACAGTGGTGTGCCAACACAAAAACTCAACAACAGATAGATCAAGACAAGTACGAACCAGTTTTTTGGCTGTGACTCAAATCATCAGACTGTGTGTAACAGTTCAGTATCCTGGGAGGCTGACTGCCTTGAGTTTTCTGCTTGATAATTTCATCTATTACACCTAAGCTATTAACGATGCAACACAGTTCCAGCAATTAAGATCATTTTTGTTTCTTTCTCACCCTCTCCTCATGTTAGATTCCTATGGTCAAAATAAGTTACCTTGTAGTAATTGCTAATATTTCATAGGAATAGAACTAATTGGTGTTGCATGCTGCTTTGGTAACTATCTTTCTCCACTTGAAATAAATCCTTGGCATATTCATCATGACCTATTAATCACCATCAGAATATTCTGCCACAAAGGAAACCACGCTGGAAATTCCCTTTATTGCTTAATGACATTTATTTTTAGCGCAGATAATACTGTTACTTTTTGTCTCTATGCTCAAAAATCTGGCATGTAACTAAATAGAGACTACAGAAGTTTCTTGCTCTGTCTCACTAATCTTTGAAAGTACACAAATAATCAATTAATGTCACTATTTCAGAGCGCTGAAGTACTTAAAACGAGAACAACTTTTTTAAGAAACTCATTCATATTGCTGGACAGCACAGCATTAATTGCCCAAGAATCATCCATATTGCTGTGGGTCTGGAGTCACATGTAGGCCAGACCAGATAAGAACAGCAGTTTCCTTCCCTAAAGGACATTAGTGAACCCAGTGGGTTTTTCCAACAGTCAGCAGAATAACGCAGGAGAGTCACCAACCTCCAGCCAGACCAGAGCAGCAATCACACCAGCCTAAACAAAGTCCAGCGGATCTGACAAATTGCCAGTCAGAATGAGGGAGTGAGGAAGTCTAAGGCCAAGAAGCACGGCTTTACCAAGCAATGGCCCAAATCCTGCCTAATTCAATGCTTCACTTGAAGTCTTTTCACTTCAAGTCTCAATTTTTTTCATATATCATTGACCTATGAGTGCAGGAGCCATTCAGTCCGAGTCAGCTCTTCAATTCAATGAGATCATAGCTGATCTGATAATCCTCAATTCCACTTTTCTGCTTTTTCGCCATAACCCTTAATGTTTAAAAATCTATGTTAACCTTAAATATACTCTACAACCCTCTGCGGTAAAGAATGGCACCGATTCACTACTCTGAGAGAACATACTCCTCTTCATCTCAGTCTTAAACGGGTAACCCCTTATTCTGAAATTATGCTTTCTGGTCCCGAGTCCTCCAATAAGGGGAAACAACCTTTCCACATCTGCCTGTTAAGTCTGCTAACAATCTTGCATTCAATAATGTCACCTCTCACTCTTCTAAATACTAATGAGTATAGGCCCAATCTACTTAACCATTGCTCAAAAGACAGACCTTCCATTCCTGGCATCAGCCTAGTAAAACGTCTCTGGACTGCATCAAATGCCAAAATATTTCAAGATGGCAGCAGCGGCTGGCCAGACAGAGTTCTGGCTACTGAGCCCCTCCGTTACCCAGCATCAAGCCGGCTGCATCCTTCTTTCCCCATTTTGTCTTTCATCTTCATCTTGTTCTTCTTTTCGGTGGCAATGGCGAAAGGGAGCAGGATCAGGTGGCTGCCGGCAAGAGCAGGAGTAGGCAGCCTGGGGCGACCGACCGGGAGAGTGGGAGTAGGCAGCCCGGGGGCGGCGAGAGTGGGAGTAGGCAACCCGGGGCAGCCGGTGGCGATGGTGGGAGTGAGAACTTGGGGTGGCTGGTAGTGAGGGTGCGAGTAGGCAGCCAGGGCAGCTGACGGCGAGAGCAGTCGTAAGCAGCCTGTGGCGGCAGCAGTAGCCGGAACAGGCTGCAAGGTGGCGAGAACAAGCAGCCCAGAGCAGTGGCAGGGGTGAGGCTGAATCCTTGTGAGGAGCGAGAGTCCAGGATGGCCAGGTGCTTATGGACAATGGTGTTGAACTGTTAACTATGTTTCTTTGTTTTTCTACTTTTTAGTAAGAAGGACTGTAACATTCAACATTTTAAACTTTCTTTTCCTTATTTTTCTGCTTTGTAACTAAGATTCTGTACATGACCCCAGTTCCCTGGCTCTGTGAGGCAGCCGTACAAACCACTGAGCCACTCTTCCTATCTCTCCGTCCATTTTGGCCTCTATTTCTCCTTCCACATCTCTCTCTATTCATTTCTATCTCTCAATGTCTGTCTTCCCTCTATGCATCTCTCTGCCTATTTACCCCCTCTCTGTTCCAGTCTCTCAACATTCCTCCCTTTTTCTCATGCTGTTTATCTATCTCTGTTCCACTCTATATTACCCTGTCTCCTTATCTATATCTGTCCCAATCTCTCTCTCATGCCACCCACTCTGAAGTGGCCAGCTGCAATTGGAATGAGGCTACTTCCTGTTGTGATGTCTATGCGGCTTGTTGGTGCAAACAGCAGCGCCAATTTTACCCTTACCCTCTCCTGAAGAAAGGGATCATCATTTCCCCAATGCCTCTATTTTTAGCCTTCTTCTCATCATGTAATCTCAACTTGTTCAATCTATCCTGAACTGAAATTGCTCATCCCTGGAATCAATCTTGTCAAACTCTTGTATAATCTCTTCACTTCCAGCAAGGTGGCAGCAAGCTTAGTCGCTCCATTGGGAGTTCCACTCTGCTCACCAATTCTCTTTCTTTCTTTGTCCTTCCTTTTTTTTGCCTCCCTCCTCTCTCCCTCTGTACTAATTCTATTCCCCCCCCACCCCTTTTAACTACCTACCTAAGGAGTCGAGAAGGAGCTGTGTCGCAACAGGGAACCAAGTGGCAGGAGCTGAACGTGCGGGTTGTGTCCTGCAGCAATGGTGGATCAAGTATGGGCTGGAGCGACGGCAGCGGCTCAAGAGTGGGCCAGTGAGGCAGCCCAGAGCGGGACTCTGGCGGAGGCACAGCGAGGGCTGGAAGGCCTGGAGTGGGACTCTGGCAGAGGTGTACGAGGGCTGCAAATTCCAGTGCGGGACTGCAGCAGTGGAAAGGAAGGTTGGACTCAAGTTATTTTTTTTCCTTATCTTATTCTAAGTTAATGTGAATGACGCCATGTATGTGCAGCGAAGGTACACACTTTTCACTGTATTTTTACATTGAATACATGTGACAATAAATGATTCGATAAGTACCTTTGTACCTAAGATGGCACCCTAAGTGGTGACTTGTAAACTTTTCACTGTACTCATATGGAGAAATGTGGCAATACACCTAATTTAATTCTTTGTTAGGATTAGGGAGTCAAAACCGTTCGTAGCACTCCAGCTACGGTCTGACAAGTGTCTCATATTTTCAGTAAAATTTCTCTACTTTTACACTCCATCCTCCTTGAAATAAAGGCCATCGTTGCATTTCCCTTCCCTACTACCCAATGAACTTGGATATTAGCTTTCAGTGATTCACGCATAAAGACACCCAAATTCCTCCATTCTGTTTTGATTTGATATAATTTATTGTAGTCATGTGTACCTAAGTACAGTAAAGGTTTGCGAGCAGTACTGGAAGGGCATACAGATCATAGAGTGCTTAGACTGAGTGAGTCATACAAGATTACACTGCAGAGGAGGTGCATGAAGCAAGGTCAACATTAACAAGATCAAAACTATTTGAAGTTACACAGTCTATTCGTCAGTCTAATAATGGCTGGGAGAAAGCTGTTTTTGAACCTGTTAGTGCATGTGTTCAAGCTTCTGTATCTTCTGCCTGATGGAAGAGGTTGCAAGAGAGCATAACCAGGGTGGGAGGAGGTCTTTGATGACGTTGGCAGTCTTTCCATTGCAACAAGAAGTGTAAATGGAGTCCGTGGATAGGAGGTTGGCTTCCGTGACGGTCTAGGCTGTGCACACAACCGTCTTTAGTTTCTCAAGGTCCTGGGCAAAGCGACTGCTGTACCAAGCTGCTACGCACCCAGACAGCACGGTTTCTATGGTGCATCTGTTAAAGTTGGTGACAATCCTTATGGACATACCGAATTCCCTAAGCCGCCTGAGGAAGAGGAGGTTGTTTTGCCTTCTTGGCTGTCGCAGCCGAGTGGGAAGTCTAGGACAGGTTGTCAGTTATCGCTACTCTAAGGAACTTGATTGCTGTCAACCCTCTCAATCCCTGCTCCATTGACAGAGATGGGGGCGTATTCTCTTGTTTTCTTCCTGAAGTCAATAATCAGTTCTTTTGTTTTACCAACAGAGAGAGAGGTTGTTGTCATTACCCTATGACACCAAGCCCTCTAACTTCTTTCTGTATTCTAACTTATCATTGTTTGATATCCATCCTGCCACAGTGGCATTGTCAGCCAACTTGGAGATGCCGTTTGTTTGGAATTTGGCTATACAGTGATGGGTGTACAGAGTACAGTAGGGGCTGAGAACGCATCACTAGGGGCCTCCAGTGTTGAGAGTTATTGTGGAGGAGGTGCAGTTGTCTGATTGCTTCACTGATTGGAATTTGTGGGTCAAGAAGCTGAAGATCCAGTTGCAGAAGGCGGAGCCGAGACCTAGGTCTTGGAGTTTTGACATCAGTCTGGAGGGTACTATAGCGTTGAAGGCAGAGCTGTAGTCGACGAGTAGGAGTTTGACGTAGGTTACCTTGTTGTCTCGGCATTCCAGGGATCAGTCCAGGGCTAGGAAAATGGTGTCTGCTATGGATCTGTTATGTCAGTGGGTAAATTGCAGAAATCGAGGCAGGCTGGAGTTGATGTGGACCATGACCAGCCTCTCAAAGCACTTCATGATTATGGAGGTCAGAGCCACTGGGCAGCAGTCATTAAGGCATGTTGCATGTGCTTTCTTTGGTACTGGGATGGTAGTGGTCTTCTTGAAGCAGGCGGGGACTTCTGCTTGTAGGAGGGAGAGGTTGAAGATGTCAGTGAATACCTCTGCCAGCTGGTCCACTTAGGATCTAACTGCATGGCCGGAGACTCCGTCTGGGCCCATTGCTTTACTTGGGTTGTCTCTCAGGAAGACCGAACTGATGTCTGCAGACGTGACAGAGGGAAGAGGTGCACGCGGGCTGTCAGGGCAGGTGACGCCATGCCACTGGCATTCTGCTTGAACTGAGCATAGAAAGCATTCAGCGCATCAGGGAGGAATGTGTTTTTGTCTGCTATCTTGCTCTGCTTCATTTTGTATCCCGTTATATTGTGCAAGCCTTGCCACAGGCAGTGGATGTCCACATGGTTGGTTTGAGCCTCTAACTTGATCCAGTACTCCTTCTTGGCATCCCTAATGGTCATAGCTGGATTTTCTGTACAGGTCTGGGACATCCTACTTGAATGCTGCATGCCTGGTCTTCAGTAGGCAGTGGATTTTCCATTCCAAGGTTTCCAGTTGGGGAACACCTGGATTGATTTCTTTGGCACGCAGTCCTCCACGCATTTGCTAACGAAGTCCATGACGGTGGTGGCATAGTTGTCTAGGTTTTCTGCTGTGTACTTGAATGCGATCCAGTTCACCAATTCCAAGCGGTCCCAGAGACAGTCTTCTGCTGCCTCAAACCAGCACTGTACTACTTTCTGTGAAGGATCCTCCCATTTCAGCTTCTGCCTGTAAGCTGGGAAGAGGAACACAGAGTTGTGATCTGATTTTCCAAAGTGTGGACGAGGGATGGAGCTGTAGGCGTCTTTGATGTTTATTATACATTCATTTTCCTCATCCAGGTCATTAACATATATCTTGGGAGGGCAATGTTGTCATGGTATTATCGCCAGACTGTTAATCCAGAAACCCAGGTAATGTTCTGGGAACCCAGGTTCGAATCCTATGATAGCAGACAATGCAACTGAATTCAATAAAAATCTGCAATTAAGTATCGAATGATGACTATTTCTGGGAAAAGACCATTTGCTTCACTAATGTCCTTTAAGGAAGGAAACTACCATCCTTACTTGTTCTGGCCTACATCTGACTCTCCCAACCCACAGCAATGTGGGTGACTCTTAATTGCCGTCTGGGCAAAAAGTGCCTAGCCAGCAATGTCCACATCCCTTGACTGAATTTTTTTTTTTTTTTTTTTTTTTTTTTTTTAAAATGTATAGTTGTGGCTCCAGCACTGATCCCTGTGGCATTTCACTTGTTACTGGTTTCCCCTCTGAAAATGCCCTCTCCTCATATCAAATCTCCGTCTTCCATTAGCTATCAATTCCTGCTTCCACAAAAATATATTATCTCAAAAACTATGGATTCAAATTATTAAGTAGCCTAATGCAGGATACCTTTCTCAAAAGCCTTTTGAAAATCCAAATATATTTAATCTACTGCTTCCGCTTTATCTATCAGCTTACAAATGAGTTACAAAACAGTGCCCATACGTCCCCTCAGGTAAAAATAAAAAATACCCCCATCATCCCACACATTGTACATACAAACAAATTTGGCAGGCAAGAAACAAGCAGATATCAAAAAGGTCAAGAATACTGTTTCCTTGAGACAAAACATGCTTGCCGCATTCCATCTTTTATCCCTGCAATATCAACAATGCTGAGAATGGGAAGGAACAGAGGGAACACAAAAAGAGAAACATTTCTTCACAAAATATCAATGGTCTATCAAAGGAAATCACTGTCCTGTCTTGAACAGCAAACCAGCATCTATTAAACTTTTACTCTTAAAAAATTGTCAGGCCATCTACTTCCACACAATCCAAGTGCTGAAGATTACAGGGATTGCTTTCAGTGAGAGATCCATGTGCAAAGATGCACAGAGAACTTTCCAAAACATACAAGGAGGTATTCTGTATTTTGAAGGATGTTTTCTCAGTAGAATCCAAGCAAGGAATTCCCACTTATTCTGGGAGATGGAGCAGGGTAAGAGGAAGGCAATGAAACAAGAGGAAGAAGAATTCAACCTCATGTGCAGAACTGGAGTATAAAATAAAGCTTCATTTGCAACTGAATGATCAAAGATTAACAAATATTTTACTTGTGGTTAAGTTTATTTACCTAACTCTCATATGAGTTTCAATTTAGAAAGGAAGGAGGTTCATTTGAAAGAAATTAAAAATGGCTAAATGTTCAAATTTCCTTACATATTAACTCAACTTCTCATTGTCCTACTTGAGAGGGTTCAAATAGAAACAAATTTCTTAAAACAATTCCATCAAGACATTAAAGTCTTCCTTTATGACAGTTTAGTTGGAATTGATAAATCTCATTGACCAGTAAATATTTCCAATGCAATACATGAGCACTTTTAAAACTTGGCTGAAATCAGTATTTATTTTTGTCTCCTGATTTGGGAATACCAACATAGGTAAGCTTGGAGACTGTTATAATCACATTTTACTTGGACCATCAACAGCCTCCTGCACGTCAACAACAAATCTGCATCTCTCATGTTGCTTTGAGTTGTAATTTAAGCAGTTCAGGAATTAGATAATCAGATTTTAAGTTGCACATAAAAGTAAGCATATCATTTTTGGCATATTAATGTGTTGTAAAATTGTCCAAATACCCAAATGTTAGTTCAGAGGTTTTGCAGTTAAACCAGCCAATTACACTGCCAGCAAGCATAAAATCTGTTACAGCTATATTTTTTTCACTTACAAAAGAGATGAATGACAAAGATGGCACATGCTTTTTTTTAACAAAACACTTCCTCTTTAATAAGTAAAAATAATCCAAGATCTGTAGAACAACATTCTGCCAATAACCATTTTCAGAAATTAGGCTTGGTCTTGGGAATTTAAGGTCTATCAAGGATAGCAGAATTGTTATCAAATCCTTATTATTTTGGGAAGTACCATTTAGAATATTACAAATATTGGATAAACACTGCAGGCTAATTTGACACTTCACAAGTCTTCTCACATGTTTCTTGAAGATATAATTATAGGTACAAATGCTGCACCTAGAGTAAGCTTGAATTTTCACAAGGCAGTTACAATAAAAACTCTGGGAGGAATAATGACCACAGCCTCACTGTTAAACCGATTGTTTCAATATGCTAGCATTTAAGTTAAATTCTGCTCTTAAAAATAATCAATGTAAATAAACATAAACCAACACATTAATTAGTAAAAAGAAAATCAATTGGAAGCTTTATGTATTTGCTTACTTTGGCTATTGGCCTTGTGCTCCCAATCAACAGACAACACCAGTTCTGAAAACAACGATAAGCATTTCCAACAATCAATGGGAGCAGCAATCAACAGCACACTAGCTTGGCATGGGTCCTACCCAATTTCTCTGAACATTGTTTAGTTTATTTTTGTAACCACTTAAAGCCATTATACTATTCAGATATACGAGAAAAAAAAAATCAGATCCTTGTGCATGTCTGGGCTCACTGTGGACCTTTTCTCACTCAACCTATATCCTGAAAACAAAGACCTGCCAAAATCAACATTATTCGAATGCCAATCCTGGGAGTGGTGAATACATTTGACTTTCTTTAAAGCAAATAGTACGCTGGATATTCTTTTTGAAGGCTAGCAGTGAGTGGCATCTTACATCTGTTTCACATTGAAATTGTTTTCAGGCTGAATTTGTCTTTTATTTATATTTTTTGTACAACAACATTACAAAATCTACCTCCATGAATCAAAGAGCTACTGAGTACCACTTCAGAGAAAAAATTCACTGCACTTTCTTTTTGATAAGAACGTATTGATCTATCAAAATATAAAAGTGTTGCGTCTGGGGCTAGAATGATTTTACCCAATCCCTTCAATTAATGTCTACCTCTGGGGTTAGGTTAAGTATGTGCACTTAATATGAGTATGTAGTATAAGTATATAACTAAGTTCTACTAGCCCCAGAATTTTAACTGTTGCTTTGCAACTTTGCAGAATGCACAAGGAACATTCTTGCAAATCAGTCTCAAGTACTTTCTAAAATGGGATCACTCAAGAAAATAACAGAATTTAACTACCTGCCCCAATGAGTCAAAAGTTCAAAACCTTAAATCGCCAGTCCAGGACTTCAGATAAAACAATAACTTCAGTTGAAAAGGATCCTACAGTATCTAAAGCACATCCTTCAAATGATGCACTCCCAAAGGCTCTTTTGTTTTCAGGTGAATGTTAACTGAGGCTATCATTTCAACAGCGACAAGGATTTCTCCTTCTCAATAGTAACTTGAATTATGGTAGAAAAATAACGGTAAGTGTACTATTTAGAAGTGTAAGCCATACAACTTGCAACAACTGCAGAAGTGCAGTTAAACAAGAAGCCAGTCAGTTGCTGCTCAAGTCACCCTGATCTTCCAGGCATCTGATCAAGGACTCAACGTTAAAAATACTTGGAAGGTGGGTGAAACAATTGAACTTGCATGCTAGATAACTTCTAAAACTCGCCAAAAAGGGAAGGTTTATCTGTTCCAGAATACAATTTTTTAAAACAGTATGCTATATTGTGTTTGTGTCAATACACTCTCTGGACCTGAAAAATATTATGGAAGTGTAGAATCCCATCAGATTTTATTTATTGCAGTAGATTTAGAATAATTAACAACTACTTTTTCTTTTCCTTCTCCTTTTCAGTCACGTTTTTCTTCCCCACTCTTTATTTTCTTATTTATCTCCGATTTGACATTGAATTAACCATTTTAAAATGTACTTACTGGCTAATACAGATCACCATCCCATGAGAAGTCAGATTACTTATTAACTTGGTTTATTTCTGTACTCTGAGACAGATACTGAAGAACCACAGCACCAAAAAAAAGCAGGAGAGTGCTCCATTCCATAATAGGTAACAGCTTTTTTTTTGGATGATGGTATCATTTGTTTGACTGTTATTTGCAGGAGCTTGTTATGCACAAACCAGCAGCTCCATTTCCAATATTCCTCAAGTGGCTACACTTCGAAAAGTGCTAAGTTGATCGTAAAGCACTCCAGAATGTCCTAAAACCATAAGTTGCAACCACAAGTCCTCCTTTCTTAAACCTCAATCAGTTCTGAGTCTGATTTTAAGTTCTTTTCAGCTATGGAACAATTGTTGCTGGTTGAGAATCTCATGGGACGAAAAATAAGCAACACACTGCCTTACTAGATATGAAATTGTATGATTTAAGAAGAAAAATATCTAAATCAGTAAGCATGTGTAATAAAACAAATGTGAACAAGAAAATAAAAAGTAAGGTCAAGGATGCTGCCAAAAATTGACAAATTTCACTTTGCCTTAAGAGCCATGAGGCAAATCAGTCTTCTTCATAGTCAGTTTGTTCAGAGTACACCCTTGGACCTTAACAAATCGTAATACATGCCAACTAATGACTAACGAGGGACAAGAGGAATGATCCATTTCACAGCCCTGTTCTGTAATTTGCTGCAGGTCAGGGATTTCAGCTCCTTCATCACATTTCATTTATCTGAAGGCTTATCTCATTTCCCTAGAAGGACACCCATGAACTTTAATTCACTCTTGGAATCACTTTTACATAGCCTGCCACACTCCAGTCTCCACACTGTATTCTTTCCACTCAATGCCTGCAGTGACCAAAGGAATATCATGCCTTCTCTTATGCTTTCATGTCAGTTTACACTTGAGCATCATTCCATTTCATAAGAATGGAGACAATTTCAAGAAGTAGAACTGCCTGAAGACCAGCACAAACTACAGGATGCTTTGGATTTAATTTTATAAAACCTCTAACAAAAAGAAAAGAAGCATCCCACAGATTTTTCCTACTTATTCCTCCTCACCGATTTCTGCTTTCCTTTGTTCAAAAAGCTGTTAAATTATTCATTTTAGCTACCGTATTAAGGGTAATTTTAATCAACAGTAACCAATCAGAACAGAGATGAGTCTGTTGAATTACAAATTGCAGAAATAATATGAACGTAAACTTGAACATTTTTCAAGTAGTCCCCATCAAATTCACTGTCATAATAAACTGGCCTATTAAAGTTGCATGCTTTATATTAGACTGAATACTACATTTAAGACTCAAGGCTGAATACTACATTTAAGACTCAAGACTGAATACTACAGTTAAGTTGAAAACAGCTTCTGTTAAGTTGATATGCTTTATGTAGGCCTTTTAAAGATCTTTCTGGGCAAAGTGGAAAGTTAAGGACAGTTCCAAATTTATTCCTCACACTGGCCTCAATGAGAAAGCCGTGTTAACTGCTCTCCAGCTTAAGTGCATTTCAAGATGCAAACAAAAAGCAGACAACAGTGCACATCTGTTGACCGTCATTAAGTAATGAAAAATGAACAGAATGTCTTTATTCTGATTACCAAAAGTTGCCTGCCAAATCTGAAATGTCCTGGTACAATTGTAACTGAGTTCCAAGCCAAATACAGTCAAATTATATCTGTAAAATTTCAGAACAACTATGGAAAAATCTTACTTCAGATATTTCATGACCAAACTGCCTTGATTTAGCCTCAGGTCTGATGTTTTGCTCTCAAATCCTTAGTTCTCACTTTTTGTCACATGTGGTGTTTTCTCTCCCACCTTGCTCCCTCTTTCTTAGTGGTCTTTGTTTCACTTCCTCACTTTAGTCACTGGTCTTGGCTACATTATTTTCATTTTTTAAGTCTTATGACAATATATGCATTCTCCCACTGCATGTCATCATTATGCTTTGTATGGAAAGAGGTAAGCATTTTTTTAGTCTCAGAGTGTGAATCAAATGAATCAGTTGCAAGTGAGTTTAACACTCAAGATTATTTATCCTTGCATATCTATCCTGAATTAAACAGTGTCACACACACGTTTATGTCCCCATACACGCAAAAGTTGGCCACAGGTAAAAGTATTACTTTTTTTGCTTATTCATTCATGGACGTGGGCAGCCAGCAGTATTGCCCATCCCAATAAAGAATCAATCATATTGCTGTGGATCTGGAGTCACATGTAGGCCATACCAGTTAAGGATAGCAGATATTCTTCTCTAAAAGACATTAGTGAACCAGATGGGTTAAATGGTTGCCGTTTGGCTAGATTTAAATGCCTGATTTTTTTTTTAAGAAAATATAATTCAAATTTTACCATCTGCCTTGTTGGGGTTCAAACGCATATTCCAAGAATATTAGCATGGTCTCTGGATTACCAGTCCAGTGAAATTACTGTGATGCCGCCACCACCACCCAGGCAGATTGCCAAGTACAGATGACTCAGTCCATGATTTATGATTTCTGGTCTCCAACATGAGATGCTTGAATGGTTTTGATGACAAAGTTAAGTGTGGAGCCTCATAAAGTCCAAAGTTTGCAGCATTTTATGATGTTTTTCTTAGTGAAATTTTTAGTACGTTGGTTCGCAGGTAAACTTTAAACTGGGAACAGGTTTTCTACTTTGGCTACCTGATACCTTGCAACTTGTTTCAGAATTTGGTTCACAGATTGGTTGAGCAGGAGTGTCTGATGGCTCAGGTGTTTCTACATCCAAACATCTTTTAGTTGATCATTAAATAGACAAAAAACAGGGTCATCTCTACATGGCTTTTCCTCCAAATCGTGTGCATGTTTGTGTTCACTCTATATCTTGGATTGTGGGTTAACGTATCTAAGGATTTGAGGCAATCAGTGCCTGTGTTATGAAATTACCCACTTAAATCAGATGATACTCTTTTGACTAGTTTCAAGGAAGGACATAGATTCACATCAATGAAATATTCCTTTGCTCCCTCTTGAGATAAAGCAGTGGTTCTAATCCCCAAAAGAAGCTGAGCGATGTGGGCAATCATTTTAACCAGCATTCTGTCTAATTTTTAACGTTCAAAATTAGTTTGACGTTCAAAACTGACATTTTAAACTCTTTCCTGCACATTTTTCAAACTGTAGGTGGGGAGGAGGAAGTTGCATTAAGATTTAGGTGACTTGTCTCAGGCAAACACGGGGCAGAAGTATTGAACTTCTGCTGAGGAAGTCAAATTACACTGACCACATCTTGCTTCTGTCCTCGGTGACTTCAAACCAAATATAAAATTAAGTCAGAGGATTGGTGACAGGACCACATGAACGTGAAAAGAAATATAGCAAAGGCACTCCATGCTTTGGAGGGTGGAAGTTGGGAGGAGTGGTTGATCAGAGAGGAAGAACTGAAGTGCAAAGACCATTTTGTATTGAGAGTGTGCAGCCAAATGAGCATTTCCTCTTATAGTTGCACCCAAACCAAAGATATTCTAACAGGAATGCATAAGTTAGCACCCTCAAGGTTTTTCCATAATGCTGTTAAATCATGAATGATCTGAGTCAAACACATATTATAAAGTTTTTTTTCACTGCCCTTTGCTGCCTTTATCTAATAAAAATCTGCCAAGCTCAGTCTGAAAACTTGAAAGTTGAAATTTATTTGGTTTCGAGCTTCCTTACAGAAGAAATTATTTCTATCTATCCTATTGAAAAAACATGATTATGTCACCGTTCGATCTTTGAAACGAAGGATAACAAAGCCAGGATTTGATCCTACCTTAATTTAACTGCTTCAGTTCTGGAATAATTCCACTAAGCACACAGAGGGTTGTGCGTGTATGGAATGAGCCACCAGAAGAAGTGGTGGAGGCAGGTACAAGTACAACATTTAAGAGGCATATGGATGGCTATATGAATAGGAAGGGTTTAAAGGGATATGGGCTAAATGCTGGAAAATGGGGCAAGGTCAGATTGGGATGTCTGATCGGTACAGATGAGTTGGACCAAAGGGACTGTTTCTGTGCTGCATGACTCTATGACACTGAATCTGTACCTTTTGCCTTCCAAATCCGAATTTTCCTTCTTTCAGTGCCATTCACAACATTGAATGGAGCACTCAAAATGCAATCAGAGCAGAACAGAAGTATACCTTCCTCCACTGTGTAGCCCAGCCCACCCAGAAAAAAAGCAAGCATTGAATTTGTCTTTTTGATCACATTTGATTATATACCTGCTTCCATCAACTTTGTTTTATGTACATCTTTACTTCTCCTCCTTAAAAATCATCTGTTCTCACTATCATAGCACATGTTAAAGAGATCATTGTATTAAGGTCGAGGATGGTAGAGAATGACATGCAACAGTCCAAAGTGAGAAAAATCAATTGGTGGAGAGCAGATGCCAATGGGGCAAGAACAGAGCTTGGTGGGATTGACTGGAATGAGAGGTTGGTAGGAATAACAATAACTGAACAACAGACATGGTTTGGGTACCTCAAAGTATATTCCCTAAAATGGGAATAAACAAATCCAAAGCCCTGTGGATGACAAAGGAGATAGAAACTAATGATAAAGAAGAAAAAGTGCGCTTATGTTAAGTGTCAGATGAAAAATAAAATTGAGAAAAGAGAAGTATCGAAGGTTCGTAGGGGAGCTGAAAAAGCAAATAAGAACAGCAAACAGGAATTATGAGAAAACCAACATGATGAAGTATCCCCAAGTTGTTTTTTTTTAAAATGGTCTTATAAATAGTGAAAGGGTTGTAAAAAGGAGGAGTACAGCCGATTAGGACCAAAAAGGTGATTGAAAGCAGAGGCAGGGGGCATGGCTAGGGTGTTGAATGAATACTTTCCATCTGTCTTTACCAAAAAGAAAGAGATGCTACCCAGTGACTAACAGGAAGCAAAGAGTGGGGATAAATGAGTGCTATTCTAGCTGGCAGTTAGTGACTAGTGGTGTGCCTCAGGGCTCGGTGTTGGAATCGCAATTATTTACAATTTATATAGATGATTTGGAGTTGGGGACCACATGCAGGGTGTCAAAGTTTGCAGATGACACTAAGATGAGTGGCAAAGCAAAGTGTGCAGAGGACCGTGAAACTTTGCAGAGGAACATAGATACATTGAGTGAGTGGGCAAAGGTCTGGCAGATGGAATACAATGTAAATAAATGTGAAGTCATACATTTTGGTAGGAGTAATAGTAAAAAGGATTATTACTTGAATGGTAAAAAGTTGCAGCATGCTGCTATGCAGAGGGACCTGGGTGTCCTTGTGCATGAATCACAGAAGGTAGGTCTGCAGGTACAACAAGTAATTAGGAAGGCAAATGGAATTTTGTTCTTCATTGCTAAAGGGATTGAAATAAAAAGCAGAGAGGTTATGTTGCAGCTGTACAAGGTGTGGGTGAGGCCACACCTGGAGTACTGTGGTCTCCTTACTTGAGAAAGGATGTACTGGCACTGGAGGGGGGGCAAAGGAGGTTCACTAGGTTGATTCCGCAGTTGAGGGGGTTGGCTTATGAGGAGAGACTGAGTAGATTGGGATTATATTCATTGGAATTCAGAAGATTGAGGGGGGATCTTATAGAAATATATAAAATTATGAAGGGAACAGATAAGATAGAAGTAGAGAGGATGTTTCCACTAGCAGGTGAAGCTAGGACAAGAGGGCATAGCCTCAAGATTAGAGGGAGCAGATTTAGGACTGAACTGAGAAGGAATTTCTTCACCCAGAGGGTTGTTAATCTGTGGAATTCCTTGCCCAGTGAAGTCGTTGACGCTACTTCAGTAAACGCTTTTTAATAAAAGGTAGATTTTTTTTGAACAATAAAGGAATTAAGGGATACGGTGAGAACGCGGGTAAGTGGATCTGAGTCCACGAAAGGATCAGCCATGATCTTATTGAATGGCGGAGCAGGCTCAAAGGGCCAGACGGCCTACTCCTGCTCCTAGTTCTTATGTTCTTATGTAAAAAGCTACAGAAAAAAACGGATGAGAGTCCTCATACATGAATCACAAAAAGTTAGTATCCGAGCGCAGTGGATATTGGGAAGCAAACACTGGCTTTCATTTCAAACGGAATGGAGCATAACAGTACAGAGGTTTTGCTAAAACCATGGGTCTAATTAGATCACAGCTGGAACAATGTGAACAGTTTGGCCCTTATCGAAAGGAAAATATACTGGCATTGGAGGCACAGAGAATGTTCACTAGGTTGATCACAGGCATGGAAGAGACTGTTTGATAAGGGGAGTTTGCATTGGTTGGGTCTACACTCCTTGGAATTCAGAAGAATGAGAGGCAACCTTATTGAAACATCCAAGATTCTTAGGGGATCTGACAGAGTAGAAGAGGAAAGATTGTTCCACCTTGTGGGAGAGTGGGGGACCAGAGAACACAATCTCAGCATAAGGGGTTACACATTTAATACAGAGATGAGGAGAAAGGTCTTCTTTCAGAGGGTGGAAATTCTTCACCACAGAAAACTGTCAAGGCTGAGTCGCTTTATATTAAAGACTGAGATAGGTTTTTAATCAGGATGGGAATCAAGGGTTATATAGAAAAGGCAAGAAAGTGGAGTTGAGGATTATCAGAATAGTCATGATCTCAATGAATGGTGAAGCAGCCTGATAGGCTGAATGACCTACTTTTGCTCCAAAGTCTTCTGGTCTTAAAATAAAAGCTGCCTCAATTGTGCCATCCATATTCCCAAAGATTTTTGGAAAAGCTGACCAAGTGAAATAGTTGACCAGGAAGCTCTCCACAAGCTAGCAATATATTAGACAGGAACACCACATGATAACTGTTGTGAACTGTGCAAAAATATAATATTGATTGAGCAGTGTGCACCTGTTAATTTTGAGCTGGAGTACGCTTTCCAAAGTAAACATACCCTGATCAATTGAAAAAATACAAATGAAGAAAATGATGCACTGGAATGTTCATTATCTTCAACAGTTACCTAGATAACTTCAATTACTAAGTGGAAATTGTTAAATTCAAAATGGTTAGCTTACATCCTTCCTGGTAATGGAACAGAAAAAAAAGCAAGAGTGATGGCACAATGGTACTTTTACTGGCTAGTAATCCAGAGGTCTGGAAATGAGTTCAAATCGTGCCATGACACCTGGTGGAATTCAAGTCTGATTAAAAAACCTGGAATAAAAAAATAACAAAACTATCAGATTGTTATAAAACTGGCTCACTCATATCTTTCAGGGAAGGCAGTGCGTTATCCTTAGCTGTGACTGTGATTCCAGACCCACAGCAAATGTTGCTGATCATTAACTGCCCTCGGAAATAGTCTAGCCAATCAGTTGCATTAGAGATTGGCAACAAATGCATGCCTTGCCAGAGACGTTCACTGCCCACAAATGAATAAACAAATTATAATACGAAAATTCATACTCAACTTCTAATGTATTCTTAAATATCTAACAGGAACCAGAGATAGAAGGCAGAAATCTTCATATTTCCTTGCAACCATTCACAAAATGGCCAGTGTTGTTCCCACATCATTCCATTCTCAATCAACAATGAAGTAGCCCACCCACTGCACTCAGTTGAAATTCTGTGAGGATCACTCAGCTACTGACCTTGTTATAGCCTCGATTCACAAATAGACAAAACAACTGAACTCAACAAGTGAGGCATGATGATGGCCCTTGACATTGAGGCTCCCCAGCAAATCTGGAATAAATGGGATTCAGGAGAAAACTCTCTGTCGGTCAGCACAAAGAAAGATGACTGTGATTGTTGGAGGTCAGTAACCTCAGTCCTGGGACATCATTCCAGGAATTGCTTAGGGTAATGTCCAAGGCTCAATCATCTTCAGCTACTTCATTAACGGCATTCCTACCACCATAAACTCAGAAGTGGTGACTTTCGCTGTTGCTTGCAACATATTCAGCACCATTTACAAGTTCTTAGATACTGAGGCAGCCCTGGCTAAAATGCAGAAAGATGACAGCAATTTTCAGGCTTGGGCTGGCAAAGGACATCTAACATTCATGCCACACAGTGGTGGGTAATGACCAGTTCCAACAAGAGAGAATTGAACCATTGATCTTAACATCCAATGGCATGGATGTTACCAGCACTGAATATCCCCCCGTCAACATCCTACAGATTACTGCTGACCAAAAACTGAACGCTAACACCAAATAAATTCTGTGGCTCTAAGCACACTGACGAGGAAGTCACTCCTGATTTCCCTGCCTATATATAAAGGTAAAGTTGACATAATCTTATCAGACCATAGGAACGCACCCTCAAGAGTGAGTGGTGGTGGTTTAACCAGAGGCTCACTATGCCTCAGGCAAGGGAGAGGTTGAGAAGGAGAATCCTCTGGGTAACCTCAGCTAGTGCAGGAATTGAACCCACATTGTTGGTGTCACGCTGCATCACAAATTAGCTATCCAGTCAACCGAGCTAAACTGACCCCTTACAATATACAAGGCCCAAGTCCGCAGTCTGGTGGAATACTCTCCACTTGCTTAGATTAGTACAATTCCAATAGCACTCAAGAAGCTCAACACCATCCTGCATCAAGTACAAAACAGGACACTTGATTGGTACCCATCCACAATCTTAAACATTCAATCCTTCCATCACTGATGCACAGTGGGTATCTTCTACAAGATACATAGCAGCTGTTCACAAAGAATCCTTCAATAACACCTTTCAATCTACAGCCTCTACCACCTGGAAGGACTGGAGCAGCAGATGCAAGGGAGCGAAATACTGGCCTGGCCAGGGACATTCATATTCCACATAATAATGCGTATGTAAAACAAAAAAATCCTCAGCATTTGTCGTTCAAGTGAAAAATATTAGCAGGAAAACGATCAAAAAAATAAAAATACTGATTTTCAGCCAAGTGCAGAAGAAATTTATTGTGAAATGGAGGAAATGGGAAGTGATAAATTCACCAATTTCTAGAGATTTTCATGATCGAGGAGAAGATGAAAAGGGAAACAAATTCAAAGCACTTATGCAAGTCTTATTTTTCATCCATCTTGTTCCAAAGTACAATAGTGCCGTTAAAGACACAGAATGAAAACTATTTCAATGCAAGAATGTGGCTGCTAACTACAGCCAGAATTATTTGCTGCTATATATCACAGCTTCACACGCATGCTGTCATAACTCTCCAAGAGCTGTAAATTTCATCTATCAGTCATAAACCCCACATAACTTTTGTCTTTCCAAGTTAACATGACCTGCTGCTTCATTCCCTTGCAGTTCTTTATGCAACATGTGCTGACAGTAATGATATGAGATATTAACAGGTTGTCACCCAATCTGAGACAAATAGAATAAAAATTCTTCCTCCATAGAATTGCTTCTGATCAATAACAACACCTGTTAAAGTTTTACATGATATTTAGTGTTGCAGTCTCTGATGAGACTGTTTCCAGATATTAAAGGCACAAAGCGTAGACAGAAGTACAAAATATATTTTAAGAGATTTAGAACAATGGGCAGGAGAAATTTGTTTTGCAGATTCTTGTGAGGCTATGATATTGATTACCAGAGTCAATTACTAAAGTGTTATTTGCAAAACCCATATCACACAAACAGATTTGCCACAATGAGACTATGTCAGTGTTTATGTTTCACACGTACCTGCTCCTACTCCGCTTTATCAAACTTAGTTGTACTCAAGAAGGTGGCTAGTGCAATGAGAGATGGGCAAAAATCCTAGTCTTGCTGGCAATGCCAACATATTGTGAATGAAAAATATTCTCCTCATAACATGGACACCAGAACTGTTTACAGCATATCACGTATGATCTAACCAAGACTCCACACAAGTTTAACATACCATCTCTGCTTTTCAACTCCAACCCTCAAGAAATCAATGCTTGGTTGTCCTTCATGTAGGCACATTTATGTGTGTTCCTACTTTTGATGATATCTGTATCCCTATACATTAGCTAGAACTGGATTGAAGCAGAATGGAACAAAAGTGGGAATAAAAGGGAAATAGGAATAGAGTGCATTGATGTTTAGAATGACTGCTGATGTACAGGATAAATTCCGATGTACACTCATTTCCACATTCTGATTTCGCTTTAATCCAACTAAGGTGAACAAGAGATTTTCAAGCCAACTTCACGTCTCATTGATCTTGGCAAACTGCTGTCCACAGCAGCAACACAAGCACACCTTGGCTGCCTTCTCTTCCTGTCACTGTAAATGTTGGTTATGCTGAAAATGGCTGTTCAGAACATTGCATCATTACTGTGCTATCAGTAAGTATGAGGCAAGCCTTGGCCCACTGTGCTGACTCTGTTTACGTTAGCAGCAAGGGCACCTTTCCAGCACCTAGAAAATTTGACAGGCCAGCAGCGGGACAGCAATCTTTCTTGCGCAGTCAGTTTTGTCAAAATTTTGACCACTTTCCTCACAACCTCTTACAATTCTGCAGCACCATGCTGTAAGCCACTCGACTAAAAAGTGGAGGGTGCACAGAGAACAAAGTAACTCAGTTAAGCTGGTCACAGCCATACTTTCTGGTCAACTTACCCTCATTTTTTTGGGATTATCGTGAAGTCAATAAAAAGTCAACATTTCTTCTTTTCTCTCACAACCCCACGCCATGTTTTAATATGACGCAATTTAAAAGTGATTCAGTTTCAGTTTTGGGACATCATGCACAACTGCAGCCCAATGGTATCAATGTGGATTTCACAAGTTTCAAAATCTCCCCTCCCCCCACCGCATCCCAAAACCAGTCCAACTCGTCCCTGCCTCCCTAACCTGTTCTTCCTCCCACCCCAAGCCGCACCTCCATCTCCTACCGACCAACCTCATCCCGCCCCCTTGACCTGTCCGTCCTCCCTGGACTGACCTATCCCCTTCCTAACTCCCTACCTACACTCATCTTTCCTGGCCCCATCCCCGCCTCTTCGACCTGTTTGTTTCCTCTCC
>NW_025968466.1:15583-24859 GCF_021869965.1 Rhincodon typus | reverse complement strand
AGGACCCAACGGCACAGCCTTACAGTAAAAGGGAAGACCTTTTAGAACGGAGATAAGGAGAAACTTCTTCAGCCAGAATGTGGTGAATCTATGGAATTCACTGCCACAGAAGGCTGTGGAGGCCAGGTCATTGAGTGCATTTAAGACTGAGATAGATAGGTTCTTGATTATCAAGGGTTACATGGAGAAAGCTGAAGAATGGGGTTGAGGAACTTATCAGCCATGATTGAATGGCAGAGCAGACTCAATGGGCCAAATGGCCTAATTTCTGCTCCTATGTCATGGGCTGATTGGATAAATTCATCTGAATGTTAGACAGCAAGCTGAGTTTCCAGACCCAAATTCAGAGACATGAGTACGTAACAGGCTGGTATCAGAGTACAGTACTAACAAAGTGCTGTGTTGCGAGCTGGTGCCTTTTAGATTACAAATTAAACCAAGACTCCATGAAAGCATCCCCAAAATGTACACTGAAGAATCTCTTGGCAAAATTTAAGAATAGGGGAGTGACATTAATTATTTTCCAATTAAACACAAAAGGAGATGATCTGGTCATCAATTTGCTGTTTTTGGAAGCTTGCTATGTTTCCAAATATTACAACAGCAACTACTCTTCCATAAGTAGATCATTGGATGTAAAGTGCTTTGCGATGTTGTGGTCAGGAAAGATGCTTTAGAAGTAATTTGTCTGAAGTTGCATCTTTGAATATAATGCATACCGCATTAAGCAAGCCACATTAACTGCCCAAGTTAGTCTGTTGAGTGCTAATGAGGCTGAAAGAAAGCACACCAACATCTGAACATAAAACAAGGAGCGACTGATGTTTAAAAAAAAAATGCATCAGGACATCAATATATCATAGCAAGTAATGAGAAAAGCCAAAACAAAACCATTAATTGCAAGGATAATTGAATAAAAAAAGTAATGTTTTAATTACATAGGACACCAGGGACACAACATCTGGAATATGGCGCAAAGTATTGGTCTCTAGTCAAAGAGCATCATGAATGCAGGTGCAGTCCAAACATGCGTATAAGGATAGAATTAGACCAGTTATTTTTACATCTCCACTTGACTGAGGCATGTGGCCTTCAGGGTGACCAGCAGTCATCTCTCTCTAATGAGAACAGCACCAAGGCCTGGTAAGACTACAACAAATTTACCTTCACGCACCAGTAGATTGTCAGTAGTGCTTCAGCCAGATGGGGCACATTCTAGAAAACTTCAAAATGAAATACCACAAAGGCTGGGCTACAACTACACTTCAGAACAATGAATGCTTGGTGGCTGTGGATGCGAATGGGGTGCCAATCAAGTGACCTGCTTAGTAAGGGTCTAGGCCCGAAACGTCAGCCTCTCTGCTCCTATGATGCTGCTTGGCCTGCTGTGTTCATCCAGCCCTGCACCTTGTTGTCTCTAGTCCTGGTTGGTGTTGAGTTTCTGCAGTGTTGAAGCGGCACTCATCCAGGTGAGTGGAGTCTCTTCCACCAGCCTTCTAACTTAAACTTTATACATGATAGATGGGATTTGTGGAACCAAGTGGTTAGTTACTCACCTAAAACTCCTGGCTTATGGCCTACTCTTGTAGGCACATGATTTAATAAGGGCTGGTCCAGTTCAACATCTGGTCCATGGCTACACCCAAGATGTTGATAAAAGGAATATTCTGCAATGGTCTTGCTATTGAATGTCAAGGGGCAATTAGATTCTCTCTCGTTCAAGATGTCATTGTCAGGTGCTCGTGTGGTCTGAATGTTATTTGCTAGCGAAATATTTTCTTAATGTATTTTTCCACAGGACACAAGCCAGCATTTTGTTTGAAATAAGGGAATGATGCCCATCAATTATAGCTTAACTGATCTTTACCTTTTAGTGCAAAATACAGAGCATCTCGCATAATGTCATTTACCTTCCTCGAAAAGGTCAGAAGCCTCAAACGAAGGAATAAATTCTGTATCATGTATTGCTGGAATGCTATTGAGGCAGTAACTCAGACAACAAGGTGTAGAGCTGGATGAACACAGCAGGCCAAGCAGCATCAGAGGAGCAGGAAAGGTGACGTTTCGGGTTGAGACCCTGCTTCAGAAGTGGGGGAGGAGAAGGGGATTGGGATTCTGAAATAAGGGGGGGGGGGGGTAGAGAAAGAGGCGGATAGAAGATGGATAAAAGGAGAAGATAGGTGGAGAGGAGACAGACAAAGAGGCGGGGTTGGAGCCAGTAAAGGTGAGTGTAGGTGGGGAGTTAGGGAGGGGATAGGTCGATCCAGGGAGGGAGGGAGGGAGGACGGACGGACGGACGGACGGACAAGTCAAGCAGGCGGGATGAGGTTAGTGGGTAGGAGATGGGGGTGGGGTTTGAGGTGGGAGGAATGGTTAGGGAGGCAGGGACGAGCTGGACTGGTTTTGGGATGCGGTCAGGGGAGGGGAGATTTCGAAGCTTGTGAAGTTCACATTGATACCATTGGGCTGCAGGGTTCCCAAGCGAAATAGGAGGTGCTGTTCCTGCAGCCTTCAGGTGGCATCATTGTGGCAATGCAGGAGGCCCAGGAGGGACATGTCATCCAAGGAGTGGGAGGGGGGAGTTGAAATGGTTCGCGACTTGGAGGTGTAGTTGTTTAGTGCGAACCGAGCGTTGGTGTTCCGCAAAGCGGTCCCCAAGCTTCCGCTTGGTTTCCCCGATGTAGAGGAGGCCACAACGGATACAGTATACCACATTAGCAGATGTGCAGGTGAACATCTGTTTGATATGGAAGGTCTTCTTAGGGCCTGGGATGGGGGTGAGGGGGGAGGTGTAGCAAATGCTGTGGTTGCAGGGAAAAGTGCCGGGGCTGGAGGGGAGTGTGGAGCAGACAAGGGAGTCACGGAGAGAATGGTCCCTCCGGAAAGCAGATAAGGGGGTGGAGGGAAAAATGTCTTTGGTAGTGGGGTCAGATTGCAGATGGCGGAAGTGTCGGAGGATGATGCGTTGGATTCAGAGGATGATGGGGTGGTACGTGAGGATGAGGGGGATTCTATTTTGGTTGTTATTGCGGGTGTGAGAGGGATGAGTTGCCGGAAATGAGAGACATGGTCGAGGGCATTTTTGACCACTGTGGAGGGGAAGTTGCGGTCCTTGAAAAACGAGGACGAGGACATCTGGGATGTCCGGGAGTGGAATGCCTCATTTCGGGAGCAGATGCGGCGGAGGCGAAGGAATTGGGAATAGGGGATGGCATTTTTGCAGGAAGGTGGATGACAGGAGGTGTATTCTAGGTAGCTGTGGGAGTCGATAGGCTTGAAATGGATATCCATTTCCAGGTGGATGCCAGAGATGGAGACAGAGGGGTCCAGGAAGGACAGAGGTATTAGAGATGGTCCAGGGGAACTTAAGGTTGGTGGTTAGTGAAGTGGATGAACTGTTCAAGCTCCTCGTGGGAGCACGAGGCGGCGCTGATACAGTCATCGATGTAACGGAGGAAGAGGTGGGGGATAGGGCCAGTGTAGCTTTGGAAGAGGGATTGTTCCACGTATCCTTCAAAGAGGCAGGCATAGCTTGGGCCCATGCAGGTACTCATGGCCACCCCCTTTGTCTGCAGCAAGTGGGAGGAATTGAAGGAAAAGTTGTTAAGGGCGAGGACGAATTCAGCTAAGCAGATGAGGGTGTCAGTGGAGGGGGACTGGTCGGGCCTGCGGGACAGGAAGAAGCGGAGGGCCTTTAGGCCATCTGCATGGGGAATACAAGTGTACAGGGACTGGACGTCCATGGTAAAGATGAGATGTTGGGGACAAGGGAATCTGAAGTTTTGGAGGATGTGGAGGGCGTGGGTGGTGTCACGGACGTAGGTGGGGAGTTCCTGGACCAAGGGGGAGAAAATGGAGTCGAGGTAAGTGGAGATGAGTTCAGTGGGGCTGGAGCAGGCAGAGACAGTGGGTTGACCAGGGCAGTCAGGTTTGTGGATTTTGGGAAGGAGATAGAGACGGGAGGTGCGGTGTTGGGGAATGATGAGGTTAGAGGCTGTGGGTGGGAGGTCACCTTAAGTGATGAGGTTGTGGATGGTCTGGGAAATGGTTTGGTGGTCGGAGGTGGGATCATGATCAAGGGGGCGGTAGGAGGAGGTATCAGAGAGCTGGCGTCTGGCCTCGGCGATGTAGAGGTCAGTGCGCCATACAACTGCGCCACCCTTGTCCACAGGTTTTATGGTGAGGTTAAGGTTGGAGCGGAGGGAGCGGAGGGCTGCACGTTCTGTGGGGGAGAGGTTGGAGTGGGTGAGAGGGGTGGAGAGGTTGAGGCGATCGATGTCTCGACAGCAGTTAGAGATGAAGAGGTCGAGGAGGGTAGGAGGTCTTGGGGTGGTGTCCAGGAGGAGGGGGTGTGTTGGAGGCGGGAGAAGGTGTCAGTAGAGGGAGGGTTAGGCTCACGATTAAAGTAGTAAGCCTGGTGTCTCTGGAACTTCTCACACTAAAGCTATTCAGGGCTTCTCTCCCCATTTCTGTACTTAGCTTTTGCAACTGCTAAATTGCACTGCTGCTTAGACGTTTTTTTCCTGAAAGAAACCTGCAGTGACCTTTGGGGTAGTTTTGTTTCTGAAACACTTGGTTTTAGGTTTGTCCCTTCTTGGGTCATAGGTCACCTTGTTGCTAGCCAATAGCCTAACATGTTCCCCTCTTTTCGCTCATACCTAAAGCACTTAACTATTCACCTCTAGGGGTATTAAAAACTTCATTTAAATGCATATAAAGTTTCCAGACCAGCTGTTATTACAAACTTAAATGAAACAAACTTCTACTTGAAATATAGAAGTAAACTAATGTTTAAAGGGATACATGGTTTAGCTAACTTTCAAATCCAAGTTTGCAAATATTAACCTTCACCATAGTTAAGGGGAGAAAGTTAGTCAGTTTTCCTTCTTATCTGGAAAAAAGGAAGTATTATATTCCGTGCCTAGTTTGCATGCATCACACCTAGATTTCGTGTTATAATTAACCACAAATAACTGAAATTAAAAATACTTGGATAAAATGAGAGCTGTTAAAAAAAAGGAATAATTCACCAAGCATCTTCATAGAAGCAATGTTGTAGTTTGTACGCAAGCTTAACACTACAATGTTGTATTATCTGGATAAACGACGTAAGAATAGGTTAAACAGATGGACCTTCAAGGTGCTTCCACTCCAGGCATGGAGCAATCCAACCCAGGAAGCACAACTTCACCGAAGTTTCATAAGTTTAAGACCATAAGGTATAGAAGTAGAAGTAGGTCATTCATCCCAGAGTCCGCTCACCATTCAGTTACACCATGATGTTTCAGAATAGAGTCAAACAAACTGGTCTTGCCTTGTACATTTGTGCACCTCTTATTGTTCCAATCCACATTCTGTTAGAAAATGTTACTGCATATGCTAACTGAAAAATTCTAGAGAATTTTTCCACATCACAGAGAACCAGAACAACTGAACACCAACAGGCATAGCGGAAGAACAAAAACGAAGCACACAATTAGTTCAGAATTCACCTTATCGGGACATTGGTTAAATAGTTAAACCTTGTACCACCTCTTCACTCTGGGGCTAAATGGTCTGTAAACCCATGATAAATGCAAGTCTATTCGCTCGAAGAATCAAATATAAATTTTCAAATCCCTCAAGTAGTATCTGGCCTTTTTCAATCTGTACATAACTCTGTGGGGATGGATGCTGCAATACTACTTATATGGTTCAATTTCTAAGCATTGAAAACTAAGCTTAATTGTTTTGTAATTTCAGAAAAAAGACTTTTGGAATTTTCTGCAGCTACTTTCAAAAGGAGATTATTTGAAGCAATGAACTATCTTCGTGTTTAGCTATCTTCTAAAAGGACTCTAATTCAAAGTACTCTGAGCAGTGACAGTGCAGTAAGTTTAGCCAGGACAACTGTTTATATAATATTCTGGCAGTATAACACAAACTGCAATCCCACCCACTTTAACCCTACATATTAACAAGCTCCAACTTTCCAAGGATTTACATTCATTTATCACGCTATTCTTGTAGACTCAAGTTAAATTAAAAATGTTAAAAGGCTACCTATCTGTCAGCAAGATGTTAAATACAAAGTTCCAAGCTCTCTTTTCTGATCCACATGTTAATCATTAGGACCTAGAAAGCAGATGCCAGTCAAGAGAATCATTTGAAAAATTGCAAGTAATGATGCCAGTATTAAAATTGCTGATGCAATCAAAAAATGCATATTGTACATCTATAATTATATGACTCAGTTCAAATGCCAAATCACTGGTTCTGGAATGCCCTGCTACACTCATTGAATCAGGGTTCAGCCCCTGACTTGATAGTAATGGTATTGACGTGATACACCAAGCTGTGAGATTTCAGATCACATCAAGTGTGATTCAGAAAGACCATATAGTGTCTCCTGGGCGCCTAGTCAAGTTGCTCGTACTGCTCGAAGTGAATTCCACTTAGCACGTCAGCGTTACACCATATGTTGCAAGGTACTCTCAACGCAAAGTGCTGCAACTGAGCCACTTGGTGACAGATATGGAGATATCCCACCCAGAGTACATTCTGCTCCCTTGCATTCCTCAGTGCTTCCTCCAAGTGCTGTTCAACCAAAGGAGGACAGTATATAGTAATCAGCCAGAGGTTTCCTTGCCCATGTTTGACCTTATCCCACGAAACTTCATGTTGTTGTCAGTCATAGAATCAAACATACAGTACGGAAACAGACCATTCAGTTCAACTCATTCGCACCGATCAGATATCCTAAACTGATCTCTGACCATTCTAAACAACTTGCACTTGCATAGCACCTTTAGTGTTATTTTAAATTGTGACACCAATCAAGTGACAGTGTATTTAGTCAGAGGTAGATTTTAAGGAGTACCTCAAAAATGAGGGAGAGGGAAAGATAGAGAGGTTAAGAGAAGTCCAGAGATTGAGAGTCTGGGCAACTGCAAGCACAGATCAATTTTAATCTGGACATTCAAGGGGCAAGAATTGGATCAAGGAGGGTATTGGGGTTGGGCTGCAGGAGATTAGAGATCTGGTGGGGTGGTCAGAGAGTTCAAAAAGCATTATAATTTTAAATGGAATCACTGTTTACCAGGAGCTAACAGATTAGCAAACGTGGCTGAACAGAATTTGATACAAGTTTGAAAATGGCAGAATTCTGTAACTACCCCAGGTTTGAGCAGAGAAGCACGGAGGCTGGCCAGGTTATCTCACAGTAGTCAAGTCCAGAAGTAACAAAGTTATCTGTTGAAACTCTCTCCAATAAGCAGAGGGAAAGAGGAGTCAGATAAATGTTAAAAGAATGAGTCTCGGTTATGGAGACTAGCAGTTAACAGCTCAGCATTAACTATAAATGCCAAAGATGCAGAGCAACTGCATAATCAATGACTGAAAGAAAATACAAATTGAGAATTTTAATGAAGAAATGATTAAACTGGCTCCAGAAAAGATCTGGGTGGCCTGTATACCCCATTTTCACACCAACAGGCTTCCAAACTAAGGAAGCCAAAAATCATTAAAATGGTTTAGCTTTATCAATCATTTAGTTTATACTCTACATAATCAGCAGCCTAAATTTCCAGTAAACTTCTCGTCAATTTTTAAACTGCCATAATAGTCATTAGTAAAAATATGATATTAAAAAGAGTTTCAAGTTTATTTCCTAAGGATCTGGGCCAGAAACTTATGGAACACAATTTTACTTTGTTACTGAAGTTCAGCTGCACCCCAGGGTTAAATTAAAAATCAAGCTTACTTACATCTTCAGTGTCCTTGACTCGTAGGATCTGTTCTCTCAGGTCCTGTAAGTCATTAAACGTTGACTGTGCAGTTATAGAATATACTAGTGCAAACCCCTGGCCATTCTTCATATACAGATCTCGCATCGCTGTAAATTGCTCCTGAAATGGACAAGATACAAATTCAAGACTTAGCACTTGCAGGATTGTACATATATAAAGTTCACATTATATAGTCAACAACACAAACACCTGTATTAAAAAAGTTAAAGGACGAAGAAAATCTGGAATGAGTGGAATGCGTTGTCCATGCAGTTTCAGTTGCTGCTGAATCATTCTAGCTGCAGTCATCTTTACACCGCTTTTAGTTTCATGCAGCATGGGTTTCCACACGCCAAAGTAAGGAAAGACAAATACTTCACAGGACACCAACCTAGAGTTTGGAGCTGAAGATCCAAATCTCCACTCAGTGCTCTAATGGACTTAATGTCTGCTGCTACAGACTCCCAGATGAGATTGCTGCTTCTGAGACAAAGGCTGCCTTGGTTACTAGAGTAAAGCTGAACAACTATGCACGCACAGAGCTGAAGGGAAATTTGGCTGGGAATACAGTTTTAACTTTCCCCAAAAGGGATTCTAGTTTTAATTAAAGATACTCAAAACTATAACTTAGAAAAACAGGGTCAGAGGTTAGCTGGCCAAATCAAACATCTACAGCTCAAGGTTTCAACCTTGGTTCACTCTGTGAAGTCTCAGACATACTACCAAGAGAGCTTTTTAATCACTTCCACCTGACCTTATCACCCATTCAATCACATACAACCCTACAGTGCAGCTAGAAGCCATTTGGCCCAGCAAGTCTGCACCAACTTTCTGAAGTGCATCCCACCCTAGCCCATAATCCTCTATTTACCTTGGCTCAGGGATGAATGAACACAGGATTGATCACATTTAACTGGGAATGATTGTGATGCTTATAATAATCCTTTAACTGAATGGAAACCTTAATTATTAAGCATCACTTCCATCCCAAGACAGCTCAGCTGTTTTATGCCAGGGTGGGCTACTACAATGAGCACAGCAAATCAAGCCACATCCAATAATCTCAAACCAAAAGCTTTTACAGCCTCTAGAAGACACTGAATCAGAAATATGATAACTACATAGTTAACAAGCAGCTTGCAGATTTATTGACAAGGAGAAAATGACTGATGTAACTGTAAATGGAGTAAATATACACATTTTTATTTGTTCAAGGGATGTAGTCATTGCTGTTAAGGGGAGGATTTATTGCTCATTTTTAGCTGTTCTCCAGAAAGAGCCATTGGTATCTGTTCTGTAGCAACATTTAAACGCTGTTAGGAACGGCATTCCAGGATTCCACTGAGACTAAATCAGTTGGGATGGTGTTTCACCTCTAGGGCAGCTAGTGCTGTCCCTCATGCACCTATCACCCTTGTCCTTCTAGATGGACGCTGTCATGGGTTTAGAAGGTGCTGTTTCAGGAGCCTTGGTGCATCTTGAGGGGGGGGGGGGGGGGGGGCAGGGGGGG
>NW_025968466.1:0-15483 GCF_021869965.1 Rhincodon typus | reverse complement strand
GGTGCATCTTGAGGGGGGGGGGGGGGGGGGGCAGGGGGGGAGGGAGGAGGGAGGAGGGAAGAGGGTGGATGTTTGTCGACATGGTGCCATTCAAGCTGGCTGCTTTGTCCTGGATGGTGTGAAGTTAGAGTGTTATTGGAGCTGCGTTTATCCCAGCAAGTGGGGAGTACGCCATCACACTCCTGACTTTTGTTTTGTTGATAGTGGACAGGAAACCATCTCCCCAGGACAGACTTTGGGAGAGTCAGGTTAACTACTCACTGCAGTATTTCTTGCCTGGACATAATCTTGCAGCTATTGTATTTTATATGGCTAGTTCGTAGCAATTTCTGGTCAATGGTAATGCTCAAGATATTGATAGCGTGGGATTCAATGATAGTAATACCATTGAATGTCAAGAGGCAAATGGTTAGATTTTTTCAATGGAGATAATTGCCTAGCATGTGGGGTACAAAAGTTACTTGCCATTCGATAGCCCAAGCCTGGATATTAACCAAATCCTGCTGTGTTTGAAAAGGGACTGCTTCAATATGAACATTGCACAAATCAGCATCAGACCTTCCCACTTCTGATCTGATGATGGAGGGAAGGTCTTTGATAAAACAAAGAAACACAGTTAGGCTTAGGTCATTAGTCTGAGGAACACCTGCAGAGATGTCCTACAGTAGAGGAAACTGATGTCCAATAACCACAACCATTATATGGTGCTAGGTATGACACCAGTGGGATGCTCCCCCACCTCTTTTGATTCCTATCGACTCCACTTTTGTCAGATTTCCTGCTGCTTCATTCAATCACAGCCTTGATCTGAACAGCAGTCACTCTCACTCACTTGTGACATTCAGCTCTTTTGCCCATTTTTGAACCGAGGCCACAAAGGTGATCAGGAGCTGAGCAGCCTTGGTCAAATCCAAACAGTGTCAGCAAGCAGGTGCTGCTTTATAGTATTGTTGATAACACCTTCCATCACTTTACTGAAAATCAGGAGTAAATACATGGGGCAAGATTGACTAGGTTGGCCGTGTCTTGCTTTGTGTACACAGGACATCTGGGCAACTTTCTACATAATCAAGTTGATGCCTTTTTGTAGCTGGACTGGAACAACTGGTCTAGGGGTACAGCAAGTTCTAGAGCACAAGTCTTCAGTTCTTTGGCCAAAATGTTCTCGGGACCCATAGCCTTTGCAGTATCTGGTATCTCCAAATATTTCTTGTTATCATACGGAGTGAATCAAATTGGCTGTAAAACGGATGCTGGGAATCTCTAGGGGTGGCCAAGATAGACAGTCTACTCAGCATTTCTGGCTGACAATTGTTATAAAAGTTTCAGCCTTAAATTTTGCACTGACGTGCTGGATGCCATCAATAGAGGAGATGCTTGTGGAGCCTCCTCCTCCGTTGAACTGTTTAACTGTCCACCACCATTCATGACTGGAAGTGGCAGATTGCAGAGTTTATATCCATTGGCTGTGGGATCACTTGTGGATAACTATCACTTGCTGCTTATGAGCCAGACAGCACAAGTATTCCTGTCAACACCTCATTTTTAGATATGCCCTTCTGCATTGAACCAGGGTTGATCTCCTGGCTTGACGGTAAGGGTAGAGTGGGGATATGCCAGGCTATACTGTTGATGACCTACAGCACCTCACAGATCGCAGTCTTCAGTTGCTAGATCTGTTCAAAGTCTATCCAATTTAGTGCAGTGTTAACACCTTCCATCCGGTTGTGTAGTATAATGTAAAGGACTTCACCTTCACAATGACTATGCTGTGGTCACTCTTACTGATAATGTCACAGACAGATGCATCTGCAGCAGGCAGGATGGTGAGGATGCAGTCAAATATGTTTTCCCCCTCTCGTTGGTTCCCTTACCACACGCCTTAATCCCCATCTATCAGCTACACCCTTTAGGGCTTGACCAACTCTATCAGTAGTGTTGCTGCCAAGCCACTCTTGGTGGTGGACATTGAAATCTCCCAGAGTAAATTCTACATCCTTGTCATCCTCAGTGCTTCCTCCAAGTGTTATTCAACCATGGATGGTAAATGGTAATCAGCCAGGAAGTTTCCTTGCTCATGTTTGACCTGATGTCATGACATTTCATGGTGTGCAGAATCAATGTTGAGGGTTCCCATGGCAATTCCCTCCTGAATGCTCTCTCACTGTGCTACCATCTCTATTGGACCTGTCCGACCAGTATCCAGGAATGGTGATGGTGGTGTCTGGGACAGTCAGTCAGTCTCAAAAAAATGTGTCACGAGACAGTTTTTCAGTTTTGGTACTATTTTAGTACAAAGGGTGTTGCAGGACTGACAGGGCTGCTTTTGCCATTGCTGTTTCCAGCATCTAGGTCAACATTAAGTGGTCAATCCAGTTTAATTTCTTATTTCAGAAATCGTAGTGATTGTTACAACTGAATGGCTTGCATAGCTATTTCAGGGGGCAGTTAAGAGTCAACTATAGGGTTAGCACTGTTGCCTCACAGTGCCAGGGACCCGGGTTCGATTCCAGCCTCGGGTGGCTCTCTGTGTGGAGTTTGCATTCTCCCTGTGTCTGCGTGGGTTTCCTCCCACAGTCCAAAAAGATGTGCAGATTAGGTGGATTGGCCATGCTAAATTGCCCAGTGTTCAGGGAGGTGTAGATTAGGTGGGTTATAGGGGGATGGGGATGGGTCTGGGTGGGATGCTCCGAGGTTCGGTGTGGACTTGTTGGGCCGAAGGGCCTGTTTCCACACTGTAGGGATTCTATGATTCTATATGGCTGTGGGTCAGGATTCACATAGGGCAGAACAGGCAAGGATGGATAGTAGTGAATCAGATGGGCTTTTCCAACAATTGTTTCATAAATCATTAGATTCTTAATTACAGATGTTTTTAATTGAATTCAAATTCCACTGGGATTTAAAGTCAGCTCCCAGAACATTGCCTGGGTTTTCGATTAATGATACAGCAGTAATACCTTTAGGCCATCACCTGCTCTACGGCAAGTTGCTGTAGTGTAACTTCGACTCTGTTGTCAATGCATTAGCTAACAATTCTTAGGGTAGTGTGCCTTTGTGTTGAGAAGTTGGAGGAACGTACTGTTCTTTGTTCTTGTTTTTATTTGAAAATAAACCTCGTTGAAATGATATTGCCTAGTTTAACACCAGAGGGAGCACCAGAGCTTAAAACCTATGAACAGAAATCCTGCGTTGAACATATGTTTTGTGAAGCTTCAGCAAGCTATACAGTGGTCAGATAACTTCAGATCTTAAAGTATACGTTCATCGAGACTGTACAGAGTTATCCACTAAATCTGACCAGAAACTGGCTGTATCATTCAACTGCTATGCCGGAATTTGGGATTGTGTACAAGTGGCACAAAAATAAAAAGCACTACACAGAATTATCAGGAACAAGTCAGATAGGCCTTGGCTTTTACTGGCCTGCAGTTCTTTGCCAGGTTTCCAATTCAATTGGATTTTGACCTTCATTGGCACTTGGATGGAACCCAAAACATTTACCACTTTTGATTATTCACCACTGTCTCGGTCATTCCATTATGTAGATAATTGAAATTCTGCCATTTATAGGAACAAGCGACTCCTTCAGCACTAGAAAGTAAATCCATAAGCAAAATCTAGAACTAAGAATTCTACAGAAAGTTCACCAAATTAAATGATAAAGGCTTAAGAAAATTGCAATCTCATCATAATTTTTGGATTTAAACCCGAAAAAACAAATTCAAAATTATAATGTACTGCAAACTTTGTTTTAGCAGGTACTCTCGACAAATTGGCAAAAATAAACACCTGAAATATCAGAAGTTTACTGTATTACCACATTGTCTGCATAGTCAGCTGAGGGTGTTAGTAAGATGGCTCTCCACTAGTAAGTTTTATTTAAATGCAAAGTTGCATTATTATTTAAGTGATTTATGCTGCAAATAAACAATAACAGTGATGTGTATACCCCCTGCATTACATTTCTATTAGTGTGTTTTCACGTGGATTGTGTGGACCTCCTGATCAACCAGACTATTTTGATCAACCAGCATACTCCTGGTCCCAGTTGGTGCCTGTTAAAAGTATTTCCAAGTACAGGAAATTTATCATGCACGGGAGCAAAGATTGCTCCAACTATGAAAGTTCCACGGAACTGAAGCACAAGAATTACAAATAAACTCCGTCAGGGGTTTTAATAATTGCTTAGAAGATATCTCAACTATGGAGGTGGCTAAATGACTACATGCATCACATGTTATTTTCAGATAGACTGCTTGGCTTCATTCTGATCTCTTCATTAAGCTGTATTATGGCAGAATATCTATTATATAACTGATCAAACAATAATCAACCACACATACATATGAATCAACCACACAAGTGTATACTACATAATGAACAGACACCAGAGAACTGACTAGAAGCAGTCTCCAGTATTGTTTACAGTTACACTTGTGTAGCTGCATTCAGGACTCTAGGGCAATATTTCACTAACTCACTGCATAACTTCACCTGGTCTTGGAACTTCACAAACTCTTTTTCTGGACCATCAATTTGGTAAAAATACCTTTAATAGTCACTTTAATCTAGGTGAGAGTCTACTTCTCATGATTGTTCAAGACAAGGGTACTAAAGTACTAAGCAAGGCAGTATTTTACAGCAAAGAGGAGTGTCAAACAGCAATGAGACAGATAATGTTTGTACAGGGGAAGAACAACAATACTGAAATTAGACAGTTCAGGTAGGATAGCATAGGTGTTTTGATACTGGACAAGTAATTCACATCAAGTTTAAATGTCACAATGGGAGGTTATGAAATAGAACTCAACAACACTGATTATTTGAGGAACAGTTTCACAAATTGTTGTACTGTTTCAAGAACTAAATTAGCTCATGAATGTCCTTCAAGGACCTTATACACCTGCTTATTACTGCTGTCATTTTTAGCACACCAAGAAAACAGCTGAAGGTACAATCATCTTATCAAGATATTAGTCAGTTGTTCACAGGCAGGTTGCACCTTTTCAGAGATATCTTGGACAGGGTAAACCTTGCCATTCAAACAGAAGTAAAAGTTGAACAACCTTTGAAAGGCCAAGTCATCTTTCCAGATACTGAAGGAACAGTTTCTCCCTAGCACGTTCTACTTTCATATCTATTCATATTGTTTGAAATAATCTGTATTTTAAAAAGGTGGAGAGTGGAGAATGAAAAGAAGCTTTAACATTAATTCTTGTCAAGTTTGTCAACTGGCCAACAGAGCCTGTATAAAGGTTATGAAATGTAGTATAATAAAACCAACATTTTTGGTAGAAACTACTTAAAATTTGTACAAAAGGATTTACCGTTCCTGCTGTGTCGAGGATTTCAAGCATACACTGTTGGCAGTCTACTTCAACTTGCTGCAAAAACAAAACAGTACATCTTAACCAAATCTGTCCACATTAAATAGCTCAGCAAGAATGTTAACTGTACCTTTCATGTATTCATAACCAAATGCTCAATATATCATTGGCAGCTACTGTACAAGGATAGGAAAGTCATTCTTTGAGCCTTCTCAACCAATCGCTGATGCGTATCAATCCCATTAAATCACCTTTTATTCTTAATCTTTAGATACTCTTGCCTAATATATATCTGCTCATCTCAAACTTGGAAAATTAAACTTACCTACAGCATCAGATTTTTTTGATGGTTGTCTTCCAAATCTGTGCAAACCTTTTTCCAACTTGAACAAATAAATTTGCCGACTAGGCCCCTTTCTTCCGAAATGTTCTCAGCAGACCAAAAATAAAAATCCTCTAAAACTCAAATCCTTCGCTCACTTTAAGACCTTGATCAGACTTCTTAAAATTGGAATTTTTATTTTAAGTCAGCTGACTGGATGCATTTTAAGAAAAAAAACAAGCTTTTTAAAAAAGGAAATACCACTCGCCTTTTACGTTTTCTTCGTCTTTATAACAGACTTAGCATGTACAATGATCAACTGAAGTAATGAATCATGAATTTATGCCATTGACTGGGTGGAGAACACAAGAGAAGGGCACACAAATTTGGAAATTCTGATGCAAGATCTTTAAGCCACACATCCTTTGTTTATAATGTGACCAGATTAAAACAGTCACTTTGCATCCATACTTTAAATAGGAGCCAAAACTAGGTCTTTCAATTTCAAATTTTTGCAGTTTACTTTCCATATCTGACGAACAAACTAGGTGAACCTTGACCTTGTCATATCCAGCAATTCCTATGCATAAAGTCAGGAAGCAAATTTGTTTTGCTAGCATTACTGTCATATTCCTGCTTTGAGCACTGAACACCCGATTTTGAAAAACTTTAGCATTATTTTGTGCACAAGATGAAGCATTTTGACACTTGAGAAATTGAAGTGTTGATTTGAAACCTTGTATCAGTTTCATGTACCTCTTAGTTTAATTACACTGTTTGGCAAATGCATAAATTTTGGAAAAGCACCCACTACTGCAATGACTTTTTCCTATGCTCCACACTAGCCATCTTGTGGTCTAAATGAGATTGCCAATCAAAGCTAAATTAAGCAGGAGAGCATTACGCTGCACAGAAGTGCTTGGATTAATTCTGCTAAATTTACTGTCAATTTTATAATTAAAGTAGCATGAAATTATACTACAGAGTTATTCCAGTTAGAATAACGTCAAGACAATTTATTGAGCTCAGCTGGTTAGATCTATTATTGAATAAATTTTGATAAAATGAAACTATTTTCACTTCTGCATAGCAAATCAGAAGTGAAAAATAACGCAGCCGCCAAAAGTCCCAGATGATGACATAAAATGGGAAGTCTCAACATAGTCCAATGTGCCGAGTTTATTTCAATGTAATTTCAACCGAAAAAAATTGCCAGGAAAAAGTTCATGAAACGCAAAATTACTGCCAAACTTTGAATTTTTTTTAAAAGGTGGTAGGCCCAAGTTGAATGTTTACAGGAGAACTACCATTCTTATTGTATTCCAACTTTTAAAGTCAGCAGGATCAAAAACAACTTCTGCTGGCACATGCTTCTCTTGGAAGCTCCAATTTGAGCTGGATTACAATCCCTAAAAGGCTTCAGTGACCTTCTGGTTCTTCAGTGTGAGAAACATTAACTTATATTGACGTCAGATTTCAGGAGGCTTTGGGCCAAAGTGGAAACCACAGCAAAGCCAGATCCAACAACTCACTAAATTTTTAAGCAAGTGTCAGACAACAGTGAGGAACAGAAACTAAAATCAAGTCTATCAACTCAAAATGAGGCAGTTGGCCAATTGTTAGTACTGTTTCAAGCAGGCAGGTCCCTATTTGGCACCCTGTCGTTACAAATTCCATTTAATTTAATCGTTCTATGGTAGTCAGAGGACACCCACTCCAGTTCACAACAGAAAAACACTCCAAGGCTCACAAGAGAAACATGGTTGCTTTGTCTATTTGAAAAACAACAGAAGACATTCAAACACCATTCTCACTACCCCAACATTAATTATAGGAACATTGAACGCATTTAACTGCATATAATTGTACCCTACAACACATTTGAGGAGAAGGAAGTTAAGTATACCAGAAAGGGTTTGAAGGATACGCTGAAACAGTTAGATGATGAGTGGGAAGTAGCTGGACTGTTCCAATATACACCATCGACAATTAGCTGACTGAATGGCCTATTTGTGCCCAGTAAATGGTGTATGATTATATATAAAGCTGTACAGCAAGTCCATTTGCTCAATGGCACCATAAATGCACTTTTAAAAATCATCTTCAATTCCTATACTGTTTCAGCCTCTGTACCAATTGTCTTGCGGAATCTAGGGAGGACAAATTTAGTGTAAATTCAAAATAAACTGCCTTACAATTAGGCAAATAAGTTATATTCTGGTGCTGGAATGTTGTTATTGTAGCCTATATTACCACATCCCAGAGCAATTGCGCTTAATATTGGATCATACTAAGCTGCTGCTCACCTTACAGCTTGGAACTCCATTCTTAATTCAGGGGACTTCTCAATACAGCTGATCAGAACACTCCTTAAAAACAACAGTAAATCAGGAGGTTCCGACTTGAAGCAGTTCAAGGCAGCATCTCACCAACACCTTCAAGGTTGACTAAGTCAATAGATGTTGGTCCAGCCAACAATGTCCACATCACACGAATTAATAAAGATCAACTGAAGTGTTATAAAATTGCAACTGAAATATTTATTGGTTTCCTTTCTGGTTATAGGTTTCATTCAGCACCCTGTGTCTGTGTTGCCTCTTCTGATTGATCATACTGAAAGATCAATCTTTCAGTGAACAAAGACCAGAAGTTTTTCACCCTCAAGTAATTAGCCAGCTGTCAATTTATAAAATTGCACCAGCTATTCAAATAGAAAGTTCTAGATCCTCACAACCGTGAAAAAAAAATCTAATTTCCCTTTTAACTATTTAAATCTACAGCCTCTAAATTAATGACCTACTTCCAGGAGGAATTATTTTTCTCTATATGCTCTATCAAAACTTCTCTACCATTAAACCCTCTTCAGTCAGCTCTCAACTTTCAATGCTCCAGGGAAATAATTGAAAAGTTTACTAACTGCTCCACAAAAAGTTCTATCTTCCCTGGTAAAATTTCGTAGCATCCTTTCAGAGGCTTTTATTTCTTTCATGAAGTCTGCCCAGCAGTACTCCAGCCAAAGCCCAACTTTGATGTAAAAGGTTCTCAACTCTCTTCTATTTGCAACCCTCTATTTTTTATTCACATGCTTTTTTAAAAAAGCACCTTAATCAATTTGTTACCTTTAAGGACCCACATATGGACATCAAGGTTTCCATCCTTCCCTATATTTATCCAAACCGTGCTGTTTAGACTTTAGTGACACTTGTGAAATTGATAGGCTTAAGTTATCAAATTACACTATACATAAGCTCACATTATGAAATATCTTAATGTGTACCATGATAATTCAAATTTTGAGATATGTTAATCAAACGTTAAACTTGGTGCCAAACACTGATGTTACTTTTTAAGAAACTATTACATTTAGGTCACACTTGTAACTCCAGTGGATCTAGCTTTATAGGAAACAAAGCCAAACTACAATGACGACTGAGGAGAAGAAATAACCTAGAGTTCCAGGGACCTTCTATTAGGATGTACAAATTAAAGTTGGATCATGGGGAAGCTAGTAGCACCTTTCCCATTGGCCAAGAGTTGAAAATATTAAGCTAGATACTTAACTGTTCTAATTTAGGTGAACGGATTTGTGCAGAGTGCAATTACTGTCAGAGAACTACTTGCAGAGTGTAAAAAAATAGAAGCGTACTAGTGACGACTTTGTGCTTACCACAGGATACTTTGTTGGGGATCATTTGTCTGGATTTAGGAGTGGGCACTTGCAAGTTATTGTTGTGAAGTTGGGTAGAGCACTTGTGGTTTGGGAGGCAGGAAGTTAGAATTTGAAGTTAGCAACATGCGAGGGGTGAAAGCATTGCACAATCCCTTTAAAAGGTCATGTGCTTTTTGCGCTTAGAGATTTAAAATGGACACCTGTGAGCGGCAGCTTGAAAGTTTGCAAGTAAACAAAGTGCCTGAATTGAAACACTTGTATTGAAAGGCCGTACAGTTAGAAGGCCAAGCAGCAGTTTTTAACCAAGACAACAGGCTTTTGAATTTAGCCGATTTGAACCAGGCACTTAAATACCAAAAACCTATTAAATTTAATTTTTTCAACAACATAGGACCAATCCTATAAAGAAATATTGATATGTCATCAGGGGTATAAAAAGGGCAGTTGGACAACACCCCAGAGCTATCTGCCATCTGCAAAGCTAACAGCCCTTTGCTCTAGAGAGGATTGCTGGCTCTCTCAACCTCATCTATGTCTTAGAGTAAGCACCATTTAAATAACAATAGGAAGAACTGTACAAATAGTTAATATTCCTAAGAGAAGAATCAACGGAGAAGCACAGAGCATTCTAGAAGAAACAATTTGGCTGTAATTTCGACAGACTAAATTCCATATTTTTTAAATAAGTGGTACTTATATTTATTGGAACAGCATACCATTAGAATCTTGCTTTATTCAGGAACAGTTAGGAGTTAGAAGGGATTTGTTTGGTTTGTTAGTAGTTCAGTTAATTTGTTCACTGTTAGAGTTAGATAAATAAATTGTTACTTGTTGATTTTAAAAAGTGTCAGGGATTTATTTAATTTAACCACTAAGTTGGCAAAAAGTAGGTTACACCACTTTTCACACTCCTTTTACAGATTATGGGGAGAGGTGCTCCTCTTTGGGTGTTTCAATTTTAGTAGAGGGAGTTCTACCTTCACTTTACAATATTATACAGGGCATTGCCAGCCAAAAAGATATTAGCTGCAGTTCAAGGGTTGACATAACTAAATAAAGAGTCACAGTCATACAGCATGGAAACAGACCATTCATCCAACCTATGGTCCAGCATATGGCTCATGCTGATCGAGTTTTCCAAACTAGCTTCATTTGCTTGCATTTGGGCTATATCCCTCTAGAACCTTCCTATTCAGGTACCTGTCCAAATGTCTTCTAAATGTAATTGTACCTGCACTTACTACTTCCTCTGGCAGTTCATTCCACATACAAAGCATCCTCTGAAAAAGTTGCCCCTTAGGTCCCTTTTAAACCTTTCCCCTTACCTTAAAGCTATGCCCTCTAGTTTTGAACCTCCTACCCTAAAGAAAACACCTTATCGATGCCCCTCATGATTTTATAAACCTCTTTAAAGGTAAGGTCACCCCTCAGTCTCTTACACTCCAGTGAAAAAAGATCCTAGCCTATCCAGTCTCTCCTTATAACTCAAGCCTTCCATTCCCAGCAACATCTTTGTAAATCTTCTCTATACACTCTTCAATTTAATAATATTCCTTCCTATAGCAGCGTGACCAGACTGTACAGAGTACTTCAAAACAGGCCTCACCAACACCTTGTACAAAAGGTAATTGTTGAGTGTGCAAGACATAGTGAAAGACAACACTTAGCAGCAGGCTGATGTGAATAATGGAGCATCAGCAGTTGAAAGATGGACTGGGAAGTTGTGGTAAGAAAGGATCCGCTAGAATTAGTCTCATAGCTTCAAAGAAATTTGTATGTATATTAAGGATTAAGTTGATTAGGCTAAATTTTAAAGGGTACCAATCAAGAGACGAAGTTCAGATCAATAGCATACTGTTTTTCCATTAGTCCATCCAAAGTTTATCGACTTACTTCTCTAAATTGAACCCCATCTACACATTTCACCTGAAGCCTTCCGCTATCAGTATCTACTTGCCAAAAGTTTTATAGTAATTAAAAAGCTTTTAATGTTGTTGTGCCCTATACTCAAGTCTGCAATCAAGGGTCACGAAGCAAACAACAATAGATAGAGGAAACAGCAGCCGTTATCTAAATAAACGGAGGGACACACTTGCAGGGCTGAATACAGTGCGATTGTCCCCATGTTCATGACAATCAATCAGCTTTTTAATGGATACAATCTAATACATGGATGTGGTAATTGGTTCAATAAAATTGCCCTGCAGAGACTGCAGTTGTTACAATGATTATTGTGGGCATTGTATTTTGGAATGTAACTAAGTTTCACTTATTTTTCTGAAGTTAAACTGATAAATATGAGCAGTGGAAACAATCCTAATCTAAAACAGCAAACTTTAGATGATTTAGCACTTTTGTAGCAGGAAAACTGGAGGCCAGACCAGCAAGGAGAATATTACAGATTAGTAGTTATCAGAACTTGTAACTGATCCCTCAACAATAGAATTCTGCGAAAAGCAAAACAGATGATTCTGATATTAAAACAGGAAATGCTGGAAATACTCAACCTACTGAAAAATTGTTACATCTCTAGCTTTTTCCAATTTCAAAGAAACATTGACCCGAAACAAACTGGCATCTCTCTCCATACAAGTTTCTGACTTACTAATTTCCTCTAGCATTGGTGTTTTTAATGCAAGTCTACAGCAGGTTTAAACGTGCACTTACTGAAGAGGGTTGTAATGGGGAAATGGAGTCAAACAGCAAGCAAAAACAGGAATCAACATTAAGAATACTGCTTGGAGTTACAGTTTCAACCGACTTTTCATTTTTTAAAATCCATTCAAAAGGTCGAGGGCGTCACTGGCTAGGGCAGCATTTACTGTCCATCCTTAACTGTCCTCTGGACAATTAAGAGTCAACCATATTGCTGAGAGTCATATACAGGCTAGGCCAGGTAAGGAAGGCCCTAAATGACATTAGTAAATCAGAGGGGCTTTCATGGCAATTGACAATGGTTTCATAGTCATTATTAGATCTAGTAACACTAATTTTCTAAAATTAGAACTTTACTTAATTTTTCAAAGTGGCATGGAGCTAAGCTGGTCGTCAGCCAACCGCACCAAGGGACTGTTTAAAAGCATGAGACAATAATAGAAGTTGTTGGAAAAGCTCAGCAGGTCTGACAGCATCTGTGGACAGAAATCAGAGTTAATGGTTCATGTCGAGTGACCCTTCCTCACTGTTGGGTGTTGCCCAAAAACAAAGTGTTGTCTACAGCATTCTTAATTGCTTCGAGGTGGTAGAAAGCCTTTTGATTGGGCTGGTGCAGCTTTGTGGTAAAGGTTCACTGACGATTGTGTTAGCTAGCCAAAAAAGATCATGCAACCCTACCTAGTCCACTTTACAGGCTACAGCACAAATGGGCCAGCCAACTCAGTCTATACTTGCATTTGCGTTTCAGTCCGCTTCTCATATTAACAACTTTTATTTTCAAACATGCTGATCAGGCTATGTACTTAACTAGATTTACTTAAATATATCTATGAAAGCCACATTTTACAACCTTTGAGTAATGACCTTCCTGCTGCACATTTTATTGTATTTAGTGTGATTTTTTTTTTAATTTCCCTCTAGGAACGGGGTAGGTCATTCAAGCCCTCAAGCCTGCTCCATTCAATGGCTGCAGTTGATCTGTGGCCTAACTCCATGTGTTTGTCTTTGGCCCATATCCCTTAATACCTTTGTTTAATAAAAATTTCTCAGATTTAAAGTTAACAATTGAATTAGCATCATTTAAAGGAAGAGAATTCCAAATCTCCACAACTCTGTACCGCAGAAGTGCTTTCTAACATCTCTTGAATAGATTGGTCCTAATTCTCAGGCTATGAAGATTCTGGAACTGGGAGCAATCAGTAGAAACAGTTTATCTACCTAGTATTTCTATTAATATCCTGAAGATCTTGATTACATCACCTCTCAACCTTTTAAATTTTACAGTAGGCAGCCTAATTTGTCTAATCTCTTCTCATACTTGGACTTCAGGGGTAAGTTATCATCCTTGCAAACCTGTGTTGAACTCCCTCCAGGACCAAAACACCTTTCCTAAGGTTTGGTGCCCAGATCTGCTCTCAGTACTTAAGTGCATTCTAACCAGGGTTTTGCATAGCTACACCATAACGTTTGCATCTCTATATTCTAGTCCTTTAGATATCAAGGGCAGCATTCCACTAGCCTCTGACTATTTTCTGCACTCGCTCAAGAGATTTTAAGGTAGTATGTCCTGAACCCTCAAATCTCATTGGACATCCACTGTATTTAAACGGTGTGCCTTCTAAAAATACCCTGATCCATCCTTTGTCTGAAATCAAAACACTGAACTTGCCCACATTAAAATGCATCTGCCACAGCTTTGCCCATTCAATGAAAATACCCTGCTGCAATTTTATGCTGTCATCAACACTGTCTACAATACGGCCCAATTGTCATCATTTGGATTTTGATTTATTAATGCCATTATCCAAGCTTGCAATGAATAATCAATAATTGAGGCCACAACTGACCTCTGTGGTACACCATTAGTCACATCCTGTCGATTTGAGTATTTATGCTGCATTTCAACTGTCAACACTCAACTAATTTCCTATTCATGTCAGTAATGTCTACAGGCTTCCACCTTAGCTAACAGGCGGTGTGTGGGACTTTATCAAAAGCCTTCTGGAAGTCCACAAATAAGTTCCATCAAATTACCTCTGTCCACCACCTGTGTCACCTCTTCAAAAAATTATAATGTTTGTCAGGCATGGCTTATTCTTCAGGAATCCATGCTGATTAACAAATTGAGGTGATCAATTACCCCATCCTTGTTTATAGGCTCCAAAAAATTTCCCACAGATGTCAGACTAACTGGTCTGTAATTTCTTGTTTTCCATTCTTAAAGAGTGGAGTGACACGAGCAATTTTCCAATCTCTATCTCTAGGTACAACTCCCGAATCCTGGGAACTCAAAGATTATGGTTAGGGCATGAGCAATGTGCTTTCCTTCCTTCTACTCATTGATAGGAACCATCAAATCCTGGAGATTTGTCATTCTTCGGTTCTATTAAGTAAATCATCAATTGTGGGGAAATTAAGTTAATTTTATTTAGACTGCATCCCTGATCCTCTTGATTTCTTTGGGACTTCTGGCAAGCTATCCTCCTTTTATGCTTTGAAAACTGAAGGAAAAATCAGTCAGCCGGTCTACGATTCCAAATTATTGGTGGCAATTTCTCCACACACAGCCTTCAGAGAGGCACTAGTACTCTTAACCAGCCACATTCCTTTTATAAAATCTTATTGCCTCGTATGTCCCTTGCACGTTTCCTTTGCAATCCTTTAGCCACGTAAAAGTCCTTTTAATTTTATGCTGTCCTTTACCTCCTCCAATGTCCATGATTTTTTTTTTTTTTTAGAAACAGGAGGCACAGTTTTTCCTTCTCAGGCGTAAAAACTGCTTCTGAATAGCAAACATCTTTGAACACCTTCCACTGTTCCTCTTCGATTTTACCTATTAGCAGAGCTTGCAAATTTACTGTGGACAGTCTTTGCCTCATCCCATTAAATTCTGGCTTAAATCTGAAAATTCTAGTATCCAATCTTTGTTCATCTCTTACAAATGCTACAGAAAACTCAATCATGTTACAATCACTATTTGACAAATGCTCACGAGCAGCAAGGTCACTAATTAAAATTAGACACTTATTGCTCACCACTAGATCCAATATTTATTGTCCCCATGTCACATCCAAGACATTGCCATAAGAAACTATCCCAGACCTGAGAAATTCACAAACTTTTAGCAAGTGCTACACAGTTGCTTAATTTTAGCATTTGTACAATCAGCATTTTGAGCTGCTAGCAGGTGGTCTATGAACATATTGTAGTTTTAGTTCCTTTATGGCTCCTCCCATAAAGGTTTTGGCTGGACGATTCCCCCTCATTACATCCTTCCTCACCACAGGAGTGATTCTGTTTCTAAATCAGTAATGTTATTCCACCCCTTTGTCATTTTCTCCATCCGTTCTGTAAACCTTAACCTGGTATGTGTAGTTCCGAGACAACAAGGTGCAGGGCTGGATGAACACAGCAGGCCAAGCAGCATCATAGGAGCAGAGAGGCTGACGTTTCGGGCCTAGACCCTTCATCAGAAAAGGGGGAGGGGAAGGGGGTTCTGAAATAAA
>NW_025968465.1:8459-24870 GCF_021869965.1 Rhincodon typus | reverse complement strand
ATGCTGCTTGGCCTGCTGTGTTCATCCAGGTCTACACCGTGTTATCTCAGATTCTCCAGCATCGGCAGTTCCTACTATCTCTGGATTAGAATCAAGTTGGACTGTGACAGAGAACTAGTTGGGAAAATCTACAACTTGTGTTAATTTAATTGTTTTGGATTTGCATGTGTTTGCCGAACAGCTTTGAGGGGAAGGAATTCAATTCTGGCAGCAATGTTAGATTTTGTATCCAGTCCCTTTTTGTTTGACTCTTTTAATGTGTTAATCCCCATTAGACTACCGGACTAGGAGTTCATGCATCATCATGGAACATGTGTATAAATCTGATGGCCTAGAGAGAAACAATATATAGTCAAGTAGTCGAGATCTGTCTTTCCAATTGATGTCATTATAGTAAGGAATGTCAGCTAATTCAGATACCGCATCAGCCCATGAACAGCTAAAGATAAATGATCAGATAATCTATTTTTGACCTTGTTCGTTCAATGACAAAAGCTGGCCAGAGAATATGGAAACAAAAGCTGGCCAGAGAATATGGAAAATTCCTGTGCTCTTCTTCAAAAATTGCCAAGAGATGTTTTCCACCCTTGGATTATTGGTTCACCTGAATGGCACTACCTGCACATAGCAGCATTTCCTCCATATTTCACTAAAGTGTCTGCCTAGATTTTATGCTTAATTCTCAGTAGCAGAGCTTCAGCCCTGACTCAGAGGTTGTTGTGCAATCAATTAAACATGTATGATACCTAATTGATGCCAAATATTGAGTGTTAGCAGGCCATTTAGACAGATTGGCATCATTTTAGGCGTAACAAAAAAATCATAGGCAGAATTTAATGGCCACCTCACCCGCAGGGCTAGGATGGGATTTAATGAGGAAGAAAGGTGCAGGTGGAATGTCAACTTCACTCTCCTCCCCCAAGGCGTGAAAGATTGAGTTGGCTTTACCAGCCATAGGTAGGCCTCGGTGGGTGTGCCTGTTTTGGCAGTGTCCAATAGAGGGACCCACAGCTGCAGGCACCTGCCCTGACTTGACCACACCCCCTACCACCCATTATTGGGGCCTGCCTTATAGGATTTGCTAAGGTCCCCTCACTTACCAACATTCTGCAGCTCCCACAATGTTTCTCCTACTGGGCTTTCTGAAGTACAGTTGGTTCTGCTATGACGCGATAGTTACGTTCCTTATTATTATTATTATTGAATTATTAGTATTATTGAAAATTGCGCTATTGAAATAACAGGGCCTATGAGAAAAGCGATGTTAGGGGCACACCACCAAAAAGATCACTCAAAATAGCTCAAAAATCACTCAAAAGCCTAACACAAATGATAGCACAGTTTGAATAAATGTTTAATTCATATCTAATAATGAAATAAAAGTAAATTAACACCTTACCTTGAAAAAATGTCAAGATGACTTGATGGGGGAGCAGGTTTTGAGGTTGCTCTATTGTTAATGCAGGGGCTGAGGGTCATCATCATCATCATCATCATCATCACTTTCAGGTGCAGTTGTGGTTGCAGGGTGAGGGCAAAAAATAGTAAATCCAGAAATGGATAGCTGTGGTTCATTGTCTTCTGACTGTTTTTGGGGGGTAGCTTAAAAAAGACATCGAGTTTTTGTTGCTGTGCCCTTTTTCTTCTTTCATGAAGAAACTGTTCATAGGATGCCAAATAAGATTTTATTCTACGAACTGCTACCCTGCTGCGTTCTGCATTGTAATCGTTGTCCTCTAACAGCTGCAACTGCTTCTCAATTTCCCTCAGGATAGAAGACAAAATAGAAGTGGAAGGCTGTCGTGGTGCTGCATCCTGGACTTCACCTTCTTCATCACCAGCTTCCACTTCCCCCTCAGTGACAAGTTGTTGTAGATCAGCTGTAGAAAGGTCTTCACAGTGGGACTCAAGCAGCTCTTCAACATCCTCACTCTCCACTTCTTCAAATCCAACTTACTTTGCAAGATCAACACAATCTTCTTTGATTCTTGGGAGCTCCTCTGATGGATCAAAGCCTTTAAAATCTTGAAAAAAATCTGGGAGAAGCTTCCGCCAAACTGCATGCAAGCAGTCCTTACTGACATCACCCAAGGCCGCCACAATAATATCAATTGCATTTTTGATGTTAAGGCTTTTCCAAAATTGAAGAACGCTGTCCTTATCCCCCTCAGCGGCTGCAATCAGCCTGTTAAATGTGTGCCTTAAATAATAAGCTTTAAAAGCTGCTAATACACCCTGGTCCATGGGTTGAAGGAGAGAGGTTGTGTTAGAAATAGTGCCTTGATGTTTTCAGCAAGCTCACCAATGGTGGGAGGATGGCTTGGCGCATTATCCAGGATGAGGAGAATCTTGAAATCCAATTTCTTTTCCTAAAATATTTTCTAAAAACATCTTCCAAAACGTCAACGATAAGGTCAGAAAAAATTTGCCCCATCATCAAACCTCTTTTGCTTAACCTAAAGTAGACGCCTAGGTTAGACTTAAGGTAACCTTTCAAGGTTCGTGGGCTGGCAGAGTGGCACATCACCACCGGCTTAAGCATAAGTCTCCATTGACATTGGCATCCAGCAGCACAGTCATACAATCCTTTGCCACCTTAAAGCTTGGAGGATGTGCTTTGTTCATAGAAATGTAGGTTTTTGATGGCATTCACTTCCAGTATAAACCTGTCTCGTCCAAATTGAAAATTTGATCTAAGTTGTAGCCTTCTTTGTCAATTAATTTTTTTACTATGGGAAGAAATGCCATCACATGTTCCTTGTCTGTACTGGCAGCTTCGTGAAGACTCTTTCGGTGCTAACATTGCGCGTATTCAGGTCAAAGCCCACAAAATTATCATGTGATGTTGATGTGTACTCCTCCATGCACCGACGGAATCGCGTTATAGCCAACACAAGTTTTAGAAATAGCGTTTCCCCGATTTGTAAGTCACATTATAGCCAATTCGCATTGCCAGAACATGCGTTATAGCAGAACCAACTCTTTCCGCAATGAATGGCCACCACTCTCCTTAAAGCTGTTTGTTCAGAACAGCTGCTGGCCTCTGTTCCTGCCTGCGTTCATGGGCCTGAAGGTCTTGCTATTTACCATAGACACACAGATATATAGACCCAGAGACACACATGGACACACTATGCTGTGGGAATATCAGATGTTTTACTCCTTGTAGCTACTCCCAAGACAAATTAAGACTAGAAATGATTTCTAAAAGTCCGGAGATGTGAGGCGATAATCCTGTGCTGATCTGTAAACTCCACAGCTTTGGGTTAGGTCTCTAATAACATATGTAACATTGACAGCAAAGTAGATCTGAGCTGCAGGACCTCAAAGCTTAGTAGTTTCTGACCTTAACCCTTCTTATCTGTTCAGACTTGTAAGGGGTAGGGTAAAGCTCGTCCACCATCAGATCCTGCTAAAATAACCCCATCAGATTTAAGCTTGGGTCCAGTCTGATGAGCTTCCTCAAGTCTTCATCAGGTGGATCGGCACCCATTATTGTGATGCCAAGAGTTGCTGGAATGGTCATGATTTTCACCCCAGTTTTATTTCTGTTATTGTGTATGGGCCATTTCTCCGAGACATTTTGTTTTTGACCATCTAGATATAAAAATGATTTACTAATCCATTTTTTCTGGTACACAAGAGAGAACATCTATGTCATGTTCTTATTCCCGGGTGATCCTTGGAGGATTCAAATCTAAAGTCTTAGGATATATTAATCTGAACATTCTTCCTGCCAAACAATAGAGTACCTGCTCCACATATGTGTTTGTGTACTTATATATGTAAAATATCATTACACATGTAGAGAAATAGGCTACTGTATTGACACATCCATTCAATTTCTTCCAATTATTTAGTCAAAGTGGGAAAGTTGACCTCTCTAAACAAGCTTTGATGGAACACAAGCTACAGTTCACAAAATCGCAAGACAATTTGATCATATTTTTATTTTTTTAAAGGGAGGATCTAATTGAAAAAAACAATAGTCAAATTTAAATGTTGGTTGAATATACAGGATGATGAAGTGGAATAAATTAGGCAATGAAATAATGTGCAGAGAATCTCATTACAGAAGTCTAAATTAAAATCATGGCCATCAGGGTTGTAGTGACTACTAATAAACTTGGTAATGAATGTGCACTTGTATTTCCATCCTTAAGTAACGCAGGAACATTAAGTAGTAATTTTTAATGATGTTTTACCTGCTAATCTTGCTGCTGGATAGTACAGTGCAGCTCGGAAAATGCCCTTTAGATTGTTGTCATGGAGAAGAGGCAGGGATGAATTGATGCAGAGATAGTAGGAACTGCAGATGCTGAAGAAGGGTCTCGGCCCGAAATGTCGGCTTTCCTGCTCCTCTGATGCTGCTTGGCCTGCTGTGTTCATCGAGCTCTACACCTTGTTATCTCAGGGATGAATTGAATTGTTTTTACCATTTGACTGTAACAGAAGGGAGTCAACAGCGAGTGTGTGGTTGGATGGTGGTCAATCTGAGTGACAAGGAGTGTGGGTGGTGGTCAGTGTGAGTGATGGAGGTGTGGGTGATGGTCAGAGGGAGTGAAGGATGATGTGGTTGATGGTCAGTGTGACTGATGAGAGTGTGGATAGGTGGTGGTCAGTCTGAGTGACAGGGTATAGATGGTAGTCAGTATGGGTGACAAGAATGTGGGAGGGTCATGGTCAGTGTGAGTGACGAGGGTGTGGATGGTGGCCAGAGATAATGAAGGATGATGTGGGTGATGGTCAGTGTGAGTGATGGGAGTGTGGAAGGATGATGGTCAGTGTGAGTGACAAGGGTATGGGTGGTAGTCAGTGTGAGTGAAGGATGATGTTGGCGAGTGTGAATGAGGGGTGAGGGTGGTTTCAATGTGAGCGACAGGGTGTGGGTGGTAGTGGGTATGTCTGTGATGGCGGTATGGGTGGTGGTCAGTGTGAGTGACACTGATGGGGTTGTGGGTAGTGGTGAATGTGAGTGATTGTGGGGAGGTTGTAGTTGTCAAGGAGTTAGACTAGGGCTTCTCCATTAAATATATTCTGGATAATTATCTAAGTAAGTTAGAACTGTGTCAGATAGCTCTAAGAAATGTCCAAGGGGTCCTGAGGCACATGTGCATCTGGTTTTTTACCATCCGGTGTCTGGAACATCTGCATCAGTATTTCTCATTGTATATTTATAGTATTTAATTCTGTACATGAGGTGGAAATTAGCTGGGTCTTCATATATAGAAACAGAATGAAACTGATTTTGGGTGAGGAGATGTATAGTGCTCCATAACTGACTGCTTATATAAGTGTGTAAGTAATGGCTCTAGTTATATCCTTAACTTTCTGGAAAATATGCAATCTGTGCTGGAAGCAGATTCAATTGTATTTTTCAAAAGGGTGTCGGGTATTTACTAGGAAAGGACATATGTAAAGAATTATAGGGAGTGATTAGCTCTCCAAAATGAATCAACATCACATAATGTGCGAAATCGCCTTTAGCTATGCTATGCGATTCAGTAAAGTTGATTAATTATTCCTGTAACTTGCATATCTCTCTTACCTTCAGGTAGCCTATCTACTGCTAAACTTGTATGTCCCATTTACCACAGTTATGACCTCACTCTTCTCCTCCCCTTAGATTGTCTCATCTGTCCACACCCTGCACCCCATCAGGCTCTGTATTTGATGGATCTTCCCCTGCCAGTGCTATCATTCACACACACAAACACACACACACACACCCTCTCCATACCCTATCCCCCCCCCCCCCCCCCCCCCCCCCTCCACCCACCTCTTCAACTGCTCTTCTTTCCTCAGCACCTTGTCTTGCAACAGCAGCAGGCGCAACGCCTGCCTTTCAGTACACCCATCCCACTGCCCAGGATCTCAAACACTTCCTTCTGGATGAGACAGTGACTTACTTGTGGTTCTTCCAAAATGTCCTATATTTTGGCTTACAATGCAGTCTCCTCTACATGCTTTAATGATTACCTCTGTGCAGCCCACAGATGCAACAGTGAATTTCTGGTCACTTGCTACTTTAATTCTCAGTTCTACTCCAACTTCTCTATCCTTGGCTTCCTACACTTTTCCTGAATGATGCTGAACACATTCTTGAGAGAAGGAAGTTGAACTTTGAACCAGATATTTAACTGCCAAACTTACCAATAATTTTAACAACTTCAGACCTAAGCCATCACTGCCATCTTCTCTGTAAAGAAGTTCTGATAATGAAGGATGGGTTTGCAAGAGCTACTCAGAATGGGAGTGAGATACGATGATGCTTGGTCGTTCTTGATTGGTGTGTGACTGGTGAGGTGGTCTGTACATGTGGTGTTCAACTCCCTTTCTTCCACCACATTGCTGGGCCATGGAAACCATCTAAACATTGTGAGATACTCCACACATCACCGTGTGGAAATTGGTTGGGAATGCATCAATTGCCTTTAATCATTTTACTTTCTGTTGGAAACCAAAATTGGGTGACCACTACCTGCCTGTTTCATTTATCTGGCAATAAGAACAAAACTACCCCTCAGGGTGTCTTGGTCATAATCAGGGTCAGTAATGATGATCAAAAGCTGCAAATATGTAAAATTTGCATTTGCATCTGCATCTGAAGAGAAAAGTGGCTTATATTGAGAATGGAAGCTCATGTGTCAATCAGGATTATGAACCTGTTTGATTTCTTTCCTCTGTTTGACAAAATGATACAAGCAATGCTTTCCCAAGCATTACATCTACAGGCTTTGCAGATGAAGTTGTATAATTAAAGAATGATCTCAACATGACTATGAAAGTGAGGAGTGCTTATGCTTTTTCCCTTTTGACACTTGAGCCTCCTAAACCTCAAGAATAGATTATTGCCTTGGAATTTTGCTATCTGTAATTAAAGAAAATTTAATCAAGCATTCTTTTTTTAAAAAGAATACATTTTCCAGTCTAGTTTATCTCTTGAAAGTATCTGACTCAAACCATTGTTGTGCTTTGATCAAATCCTTTAAATTATTAGCATCTTATTCAACTATGAGGCAACATCGCAGACAAGCTGATCCATTCCTCAACCTCATCCACCCATGCATATTTGATACAGGGATTCACTGGTTAAGACATAGTAGAGTGAAATTTAGTCAACATTTCCCTTCCTTAACCCAGAGTCCCTGATAGCAACTAATCCCAAACTGGAGTCACCTAATTCAGGACAGATCTAGGAACTTGACTACTGAATATATTAAGACTGCTGAGCAAAGAGGCATCAAACACTGAAATCCTGAACTGAATATATTTGGCTGAGGCACTGCTGTTTTTGTCCATTCCAGGTTTATGAGGTAAGCTGGCAATTGAACTAACAGCTGAAATAGTACAGTGTGACATTCACAGAAGGTCATTAACCTTGGGATACAATTACTGAAGGAAAGTTAACTGCAGAAGAATGATGTGGCCAATAAAACCTGTATTTCATTTCAGAGAAAAAAGAGAGATTTGCATTTATATGTTTTCTAAGCAGAATTCAAAAGACTTCATATGAAATAAATTGCTCTGAAACGTAATGATTGTTGTCACATAGGTAAAGAAAACACTGGGGAGGCAGTGGTGTATTTGTATTGTCACTGGACGAGTAATCCCAAGGCTAAAGCCAACTGTCTGATGAATATTCAAATCCCAGCCATGTCAATCCTGCAATCCTGCAAAGTTCTCCTTATTGACATGTTGGCTTGCACCAAATTTGTGAGTTTTCTGGCAGACTAGTCCATTGGGGAACAAGAATAACATTAATATCAACAGCACCAGGAGCAGCCATTCTGATGTTGTGGTGATGAGAAAGGCCTGGTGTTCACTAAAAGTCAAGAAGGAAAGCAAACTGTAGGGATAGTAAGATAACAAGGTGTAGAGCTGGATGAACACAGCAGGCCAAGCAGCATCAGAGGAACAAGAAGGCTGACGTTTCGGGTTTCTGAAGAAGGATCTAGGCCTGAAACGCCAGCCTTCCTGCTCCTCTGATGCTGCTTGGCCTGCTGTGTTCATCCAGCTCTACACCATGTTAGCTCAGATTCTCCAGCATCTGCAGTTCCTACTATCTCTGTAGGGATAGTAATGTTGGATTGAGCTAAGAGATACCATTACACAAACTGGGTGTATTCAACAGACCACCAAATAATGAGACAGATATAGAGGAACTAGTTTGGAAGGAAATTACAGACATTTGCAAGAATTATAAAAGCTGAGAGGGGCGAGAATCATATTGGACTCAAGGTTAATTATGCTTCTATCTTCATAGATGGCTGCCAGGCTTGCTGAATTTCTCCTGAAATTTTTGTTTTTATTCGCGAGTTTTTATGAGTGTGTTTGTCCAATGACAAAGGAGACATAGCTTTTATTTTGAAAGCTATACTTTACCGATAACATTTGTAAACAAAATCATAGTAAAAACATTTAACTTTTAATATTCCAGGTTTTGCAAGAAAATTTAACGGGAACAATTGTACCAGTGTTCATATTTAGCAAATGCATTCCTCACCTGGTATGCAGCCTGAGGGCAAAACATTCCAAATTACAAATTTCATGAATGAGCAATAAACATAGCTTTCTGTACAACATGTTTTACTCAGGTAACAAGGTGTAGAGCAGGAAAGCTGACGTTTCAGGTCGGGACCCTTCTTCAGAAATGAGGGAGGGGAAGGGGATTCTGAAATAAATAGAGAGAGATGGGGAGGTGGATGGAAGATGGATAAAGGAGCAGATAGGTGGAGTGGAGATGGACAGGTCAAGGAGGCGGGGATGGAGCCAGTAAAGGTGAGTGTAGGTGGGGAGTTAGGGTGGGGGTTGGTCAGTCCAAGGAAGACAGACAGGTCAAAGAGGCGAGGATGAGGCTGGTAGGTAGGAGGTGGGGGTGGGGGTGGGGGTGGGGGTTGAAGTGGAAGGAGTGGATACGTGGGAGAAAGGACGGACAGGTTAGGGAGGCAGGGACGAGCTGGGCTGGTTTCGGGATGTGGTCGGGAGCAGGGAGATTTTGGAGCTTGTGAAGTCCACATTGATATAATTGGGCTTCAGGGTTCCTAAGCGAAATATGAGGTGCTGTTCCTGCAACCTTCGGGTGGCATCGTTGTGGCACTGGAGGAGGCCCAGGATGGGCGTGTCGTCCACGGAGTGGGAGGGGGAGTTGAAGTGGTTCGCGACTTTCCCTGAAAGCTGCCACCCAGGTAGATAGAGTTGTTAAGAGGGCGTATGGTTTGTTAGCTTTCATTAACAGAGGGATTGAGTTCAAGAGCCGTGAAGTTATGCTCCAGCTATACAAAAGCCTGGTTCGGCCACATCTGGAGTATTGTGTCCAGTGCTGGTCGCCTCATTACAGGAAATATGTGGAGGCGTTGGAAAATGTGCAGAGGAGATTTACCAGGATGTTGCCTGGAATGGAGAGAAGGTCTTACAAGGAAAGGTTGAGAGAGCTAGGGCTTTTCTCTTTAGAACGATGAAGGATGAGAGATGACTTAATAGAGGTGTACAAAATGAACAGAGTAGACAGCCAGAGACTTTTTCCTAGGGTGGAGGTAGCTATTACGAGAGGGCGTAGTTTTAAAGTGAGTGGAGGTAGATATGGGGAGATGTCAGAGGTAGGTTCTTTACTCAGAGAGTGGTAGGGGCGTGGAATGCACTGCTGGAGAGGGTGGTTGAGTCGGCCTCATTAGAGGCATTTAAGCGGCTATTAAATAGGCATATGGCTGATAGTATAAGGGAGGGGTGGAGATTAGATAGACCTTAGGATTAGGGTAAAAGTTCGGCACAACATCGTGGGCTGAAGGGCCTGTACTGTGCTGTACTGTTCTATGTTCTATGTTCCACACAGTCGCCCGAGGGTGGAATTGAACCCGCGTCCCTGGCGCCGTGAGGCAGCAGTGCTAACCACTGAGCTACTATGCCGTATGTGGCATCTGTCTTTACCAAAGAAGAAGATGCTGCCTAATCATGGTAATAGAGGCAGTAATAGACACCTGGTGTGTTTAAAATTGATTAGGAAGAGGTATGAGATAAGCTGACATGCTTAAAGTTCATAAGACACTTAAAGTTCATAAGTGTGATAAGATGCATCCGATCAAACAACGGGAAGTGTTTTTTTAATTAATTCATTTGTGGGATGTGGGCATCACTGGCTGGCTAGTATTTATTACCCAGCTCTGGTTGCGTTCGAGAAGATGGTGGTGAGCTGCCTTCTTGAACCACTGCAGTCCACCTGCTGTGAGTTGACCCACAATGCTGTTAGGGAGAGATTTCCAGGATTTTGACCCAGTGACAGTGAAGGAATGGTGATATATTTCCAAGTCAGGCTGGTGATTGGCTTGGAGGGGAATTTGAAGGTGGTGGTGTTCCCATATATCTGCTGCCCTTGTCCTTCTAGATGGAAGTGGTCGTAGGTTTGGAAGGTGCTGTCTGAGGATCTTTGGTGAATTTCTGCAGTGCATCTTGTAGATAGTACACACTGCTGCTACTGAGCGTCAGTGGTGGAAGGGAGTGGATGCTTATGGATGTAGTGCCAATCAAGTGGGCTGCTTTGTCCTGGATGGTGTCAAGCTTCTTGAATGTTGTTGGGGCTGCACTCATCCAGGCAAGTGGGGAGTATTCCATCACACTCCTGACTTGTGCCTTGAAGATGCTTGTCAGATTTTGGGGAGTTAGGAGGTGTGTTACTCACCGCAGTATTCCTATCCTCTGACCTATTGTTGTAGCCACTGTGTTTATGTGGCGGGTCCAGTTGAGTTTTTGGTCAATGACAACCTCCAGGATGTTGATAGTGGAGAATTCAGTGATGGTAACACCATTGAATGCCAAAAGCCAGTGGTTAGATTGTCTCTTATTAGTAATGGTCGTAGCCTACATTTGTATGGTACAAACGTTACCTGACACATGTCAGCCCAAGCCTGGATACTAACCAAATCTTGTTGCATTTAGACATGGACTGCTTCAATATCCGAGAAGTCGTGAATGGTGTTGAACATTGTGCAATCACCGGTGATTATCCCCACTTCTGACCTGATGATGGAAGGAAGGTCATTAATAACGCAGTGGAAAATGGTTGGGCCAAGGATACTACCTTGAGGTACTCTGTAGAGATGTCCTGGAGCTGAGATGACTAACCTCCAACAACCATGACCGTCTTCCTATGTTCCTGGTATGACCCCAACCACCAGACAGTTTGCCCCTTGCTACCCATTGATTCCAGTTTTGCTGGCGCTCCTTGATGCCACACTCAGTCGAGTGCAGCCTTGATGTCAAGGGCTGTCACTCTCACCTCACCTCTGTTATTCAGCTCTTCTGTCCATTCTTGAACCAAGGCTGCAGTGAGGTCAGGAACTGAGTGACCCTGGCAGAACCCAAACTGGGCGTCACTGAGCAGGTGATTGCTGAGCAGGTGCTGCTTGATAGCACTGCTGATGACACCTTCCATCAATTTACTGATGATCGAGAGTAGATTGATGGGGTGGCAATTGGCCAGGTTGGATTTGTCCTGCTTTTTATATACAGGACTTACTTGGGCAATTTTCCAAATCGTCAGGTAGCTGCCAGTGTTATAACTGTACTAGAACAGCTTGGCAAGGGGAGCGGCATGTTCTGGAGCAGAAGTCTTCAGTACTTTTGCCGGAATGTTGTCAGGGCCCATAGCCTTTTCAGTATCCAGTGTTTGCAACCATTTCTTGATATGACATGGAACAAATCAAATTGACTAAAGAGTGATATCTGTGATGCTGGGGACCACCGGAAGAGGCCAAGATGGATCATCCAATCGGCATTTCTGGCTGAACATTGCTGTGAAAGCTTCAGCCTTATCTTTTGCACTGATGTGCTGGGCTTATCCATCATTGTGGATGGGGATATTTGTGGTGCCCCCTCTTCCAGCGAGTTGTTTAATTGTCTACCACCATTCACAACTTTATGGGCAGAACTTAGATCTGATCCATTGGTTGTGGAATCGCTTAGCTCTGTCTATCACTTGCTGTTTATGCTGTTTAGCGTGCAAGTAGTCCTGTTTGGTGGCTTCACCAGGTTGAAACCTCATCTTCAGGTATGCCTGGTGCTGCCCCTGGCATGCCCTCCTGCACTTTCCATTGAACCAGGGTTGATCCCCTGGCTTGATGGTAATGGTTGAGTGCAGGATATGCCGGGCCATGAGGTTACAGATTGTGCTGGAGTACAATTTCTGTTGTTGTTGAAGGCCCACAGCGCCTCATGGGTGCCCAGTGTTGAGTTGCTAGATTTGTTCGAAGCCTGTCCCATTTAACACGGTGATAGTGCCACACAACACGCTGGAGGTCATTCTCAATGCGAAGGCAAGACTTCGTCTCCACACGGACTGTGCAGTGGTCGCTCTTACCAACACTGTCCTGTACAGGTGCATTTACAGATGGCAGATTGGTAAGGATGAGGTCAAGTATGTTTTTGTCTCTTGTTGGTTCCCTTACCACCTGCCACAGACCCAGTCTAGCAGCTATGTAATTTAGGACCCAACCAGCTCAATTGGTGATGCTGCTGCTGAGCCACACTTGGTGGTGGACATTGAAATTCCCCGCCCAGAGTACATTTTGTGCCATTGCCATCCTCAGTGCTTCCTCTAAGTGTTGTTCAACATGGAGGAGTACCAATTCATCAGCTGAGGGAGGACGGTATGTGGTAATCGGCAGGAGGTTTCCTTGCCAATGTTTAACCTGAAGCCATGAGACTTTATGGGGTCCGGAGTCAATGTTGATGACTTCCAGGACAACCTCCTCCTGACTGCATACACTGTGCTGCCACCTCTGCTGGGTCTGTTCTGCTACTGGCAGGGATGGTGATGATGGTGTCTGAGATATTGTCTGTAGGGTATGATTCTGTGAGTATGACTATGTAAGGCTGTTGCTTGACTAGTCTGTGAGACAGCTCGCCCAATTTTGGCACTAACCCCCAGATGTTAGTGAGGAGGACGTGGCAGCGTCGAAAGAGCTGTTTCTACCATTGTCTTTTCCAGTGCCAAGGTTGATGCCAAGTGATCCATTGAGTTTCATTTCTTTGAGACTTTGTAGCGATTGGTACAACTGAATGGTTTGCTAGACCATTTCAGAGGGCAAATGACAGTCAACCACTTTGCTGTGGGTCTGGAGTCACATGTAGGCCAGACCAGGTGAAGATGGCAGATTTCCTTCCATGAAGGACATTGGTGAACATAATGTGGAAATTACACAGGCACTCACCCTAATTTTCAATCTTCCTTAAATAGAGGTTTGGTTTCAGAAGACAGAAGATAAATGTTACAGCCTTGATGAAAGCACGGATTTGTCAGTTTGACTTGAGTGTTGGGGAAGTTTTAACAACAATCTGAGGCAGCCACTAGGACAAATATAGGTTAACTAAGGAAAGCCAGCATGAATTTGTTAAAGGCAATTTTTATTTACCTAACTTGTTTGAATTTTTTTGAGGTAATAGAAAGTATTAGTGAAGGATATGTCAATGATGTGCAGTACATGAACTTTCAAAAAACTTCTAAAAGAGATTGTGTGGCTCAGTAACAACGCTTCTGTTCTGGGTCAAAAGCTCTAGTTTCATGTTTTACATAGGGTGGACCATCCAAAAGTGATATGTCTGTTACATTTTCTGCTGTCTTGAGTTCCTTTATTCACACTCAAGGGAGCTTACATTCCTATTCCTCATCCACTTCTAGGTTTGAGAAGTTGGCCTGTTCCTCCTAGGGACACATCACCTTATCTCAGTCCCTCAGATCACACTACAGGACTTCCACAAGTTTGATATAGCCCTGACAATGAAATTTGATTCAAGAGAGATGTAGGAGTGTGGGTGCTTGGTGAGGATTTGGGGAATGCACGGCCTTAATTCCCAGTTCAGTTTTCCATCCCTGTGGTGCAGTTCGACAATTCTGACCCCTGTTAGTATCCCTTTATCCAAAGATCCTTCCTTTGACAGATGAAAATGATTGGCCTCTGTTATTGCTTGGGAAACTCAACTGTTATTTTAATACCTTGGATAAATTAGTGTCACCACAAAGCCCCATATATTGATAAACAGTTTCCTGACATACTACTGGTCCCATGCACCCTTAACCTGAACCATGCGACTCAGATTCTTATATTAAAATTTTGTGTTGGGTGATTATCATAGGAAAGTTTTATATTACAAATTACCTTTGATTCAATGCATTCTGCTTCATACTAACCTGAACCCGTACTGTAAAGAGCCTGGGCTTCAGCTACCTCTCAGATTTGTTGCTGGAGGGTGTAGGGAATGCTGGATAACTAGAGAAATTGAGTCTTTGGTCAAGAAAAAGAAGGAAGTATACGGTAGGTATAGACAGCTGGGATTGAGTGAACCCCACTAGGAGTATAAGGGCAGCAGGAGTGTACTCAAAGGGAAATCAGGAGGGCAAAAAGGGGACATGAGATAGCTTTGGCAGATAGGGTTAAGGAGAATCCAAAGAGATTCTACAAATACATTCCCCCTGCCCTATTGGGACAATCTGTTCTTTCCAGGTTGACAGTTAGACACACCATTCCCACAATCTAATCACTTAATCTGAACTATCAACCTCCTTTCTCCCCCAGCACTCCCCAACCTCCCACCTCACTATTGCATAAATGCTGCCCCCACCACATTTCACATGAGCTCTGATGAAGACTCATCCAGACTTGAAACATTAGCTTGCTGTCTCTCTGTGGATGTTGCCTGACCTGCTGTGATCTCCAGCATTTTTGTTTTCAATTCAGATTCCAGCATCTGCAGTAATTTCTACAGGGCAAAAGAGTAACTAGAGAGAGATTAGGGCCCCTTAAAGATCACCAAGGCTGTCTAAGTGTAGAACCACGGGAGATGAGAGAGATACTAAATTAATACTGTATATCGTGTCAGTATTGACTGTGGAGAAGAATATGGAAGCAAGAGAACTTGGAGAAATAAATAGTGATATCTTGAAAAGCTTCCATATTACAGAGGAGGAGGTGCTGGATGTCTTAAAACGCATAAAGATGGATACATCCCTGGGACAAGATCAGGTGTATCCTAGAACTTTGTGGAAAGCTAGGGAAGTGATTGCTGGGCCCCTTGCTGAGATATTTTTATCATCAATAGCCACAAGTGAGGCACTGGAAGACTGGAGGGTGGCTAATGTGGGGCCATTATTTAAGAAAGATGGTAAGGAAAAGCCAGGCAACTATCAACCTGATGTCATTGGTGGATAAGTTGTTGGAGCAAATTCCGAGGGACAGGAATTACATGTATTTGGAAAGGCAAGGACTGATTAGGGATAGTCAATATGTGCATGGAAAATCGTGTCTCACTAACTTGTTTGAATTGTTTGTAAAAGTGACAAAGAAGATTGATGAAGGCAGAGTGGTGTATGTTGTCAATGTAGACTTCAGCAAGGCATTTGACAAGGTAGACTGTTTAGCAAGGTTAGATTACATGGAATCCAGGGAGAGCTAGCCATTTGATTACAAAATTGGCTTGAAGGTAGGAGACAGAAGGTGGTGATGGAGGGTTGTTTTTTGAACTGGAGGCAGGTGACCAGAGGCATGCTGCAAAGATGGTGCTGGGTCCACTGCTGTTTGTTATTTATGTAAATGATTTGGATGTGATATAGGAGGTATGGTTAGTAAGTTTGCAGATGACACCAAAATTGGTGGTGTAATGAGCAGTGAAAAAGATCATCTCAAAGTACAACAGGACCTTGATCAGATGGGCCAATGGGCCAATGGGCCAAGGAGTGGCAGATGGAGTTTAATTTCGATAAATGTGAAATGTTGCATTTTGGGAAGGCAAATCAGGGCAGGACTTATACACATAATGGTAAGGTCCTGGGGAGCGTTGCTGACCAAAGAGACCTTGTGGTGCAGGTTCATGGCTCCTTGAAAGTGGAGTCGCAGGTAGATAGGATAGAGAAGAAGGCATTTGGTACACTTGCCTTTATTGGTCAGTGCATTGAGTAAAGGAGTTGGGATGTCATGTTGAGGCTGTACAGGACATTGGTTTAACCACTTTTGGAATACTGCATTCAGTTCTGATCTCCCTGCTATCAGAAAGATGTTGTGAAGCTTGAAAGGGTCCAGAAAAGATTTACAAGGATGTTGTGGAGGTTGGAGGGTTTAAGCTGTAGGGAGAAGCTGAATAAGCTGGGGCTATTTTCCTTGGAGTATTGGAGGCTGAGAGGTAACCTTATAGAAGTTTATAAAATCATTAAGGGCATGGATAGGGTAAATAGCCAGGGTCTTATTCACAGGGCAGGCATGTCCAAAACTGGAGAGGTTAAAATTGTTTCAGAGATAGTAGGAATTGCAGATGCTGGAGAATCTGAGATAACAAGGTGTAGAGCTGGATGAACACAGCAGGCCAAGCAGCATCAGAGGAGCAGGAAGGCTGACGTTTTGGGCCTAGACCCTTCTTCAGAAAAATC
>NW_025968465.1:0-8059 GCF_021869965.1 Rhincodon typus | reverse complement strand
TCAGCCTTCCTGCTCCTCTGATGCTGCTTGGCCTGCTGTGTTCATCCAGCTCTACACCTTGTTATCTCCAAAACTGGGGGACATGGTTTTAAGGTGAGAGAAAAGGAAAGTTTAAAGGGAGTTTAAGGAATGGTTTTAAAGGGGACCCATGGGACAACTATTTCACACAGAGGATGATGCGTGTATGGATTGAGCTGCCAAAGGAAGTGGTGTGAAGGCTGGTACAATATAGCATTTAAACAGCTGGATGGGTTCATGAATAGGGAGGGTTTAGAGGTATATGGGGCAAATGCTGCAAATGAAACTAGATTAATTTAGGATATCTGGTCGGCATGGACAAGTTTGGACCGACTAGTCTGTTTCCATGCTGTATATCTCTATGACTCTAAATGAAACCAGTTGGGACACAATGTGCATTGTGCTATCATAGAGTCAGTTAAATTCTGCATGGAGGTTAATTCAACATTGGTGGACCTTTATATTGAAAATATCAATGTATAAATACGAAATTCCCAAGTAGTAACATCCAGACTTTTTGTTCCAATTTTGAGGTGAATGGTGAAGTGATGGTTCTTACCACTGACTTCAAAGAAAGCGATCAACAAAAATTTCCAAATATCTGTGCATGGATTTCACCTTCTTCAAGGTTAATTTGAATCTGGCCACAAGTCAAGAAAGTCATCAGGCATCCAGCAGCAAAAGCAGTCAAGCAGGACAAAGAGCCAATCACATTGAACAATTCTCAGAGACAGCAATCAGAAAGTAAAATTTACTGATTATCCTTCATTTTATATTATGGTACAGACAATGAAATAAAGATTGGGATACTGACACATCCGAAGCTGAACTATTGTAAGAAAATTTTAAAATGCTAATTTTTATCACATTACAAATATGGATTTTAAATCATAATAGAAAAGATTGACATTACACAAATATGACATTAATTTTCCAGGACCAGAGATATACTTCAAAAATAGTTATTATCATAAAAATCCTGTTACACTTTATTGACAATGGGAGTGCTATTGAGTTTTTTTTAAAAAAAGATATTATTATATAAAAAGGAAAATTATTTTGAAGTCAGTGATAGCTATTTGATTTCCGTTTGCACATGCATAGTTTTCAATAACATATCTTCTGGAAAAGTTTAGAATCACTGACAGCAACTTCTGAATTCCATGTTAGACTACATGTATGTAGACTGCAGAAGTTCCTGTCTTTTTAGATGAGTAATACAATCCAAATGCTGTTAGTTTTACCATTGTTATTATTGCAAAATCTGACCTATAATTCTGTATCTAACATAACTGACAGCCAACAACTGATTTTGAAATGAGCTCATGTTCTAAATCACAATTTCATTTTGTTTGTGGTTTATTCTTTTTCTAACTGTAGACTACTAATCAGCAGATTAAAAAAAAAGCAGTGAAAGACTCCAAAATGGCTCCTGTTGTTGTTATTTTTGATTTATCATCTATAAGAAGCTTATGGGAAGGAAGAATAAAAAACCATAAAGAACGGCAGCGAAGAGAAAGAGAAAGACAGGAGAAAAGTGCCTTAATAAAGTAAGTTGTGTTTGTATAATATCTTGATGACAATAGCTTGAAAAGTTTAATGTTTAAGGTTTTTAAATAGTTCATTGGGTGGTGAAAAATAACACTTTTACATAATGGTTAATAATTTATACATATTAATATTTTAAAATATGATATAACTAATTGGATAAGCCTCTAAACTGGTGCAGAGATTCTAATGTGGAATTAAGCTTTGTCCATTCAGTATGATGCAAGCAGGCTTTCTGCTGCTGCTGCTAAAGTGAAAAGCTAAACTCCTTTCTGAACGGATGCACATCTCAGCAAAGGAACCAAGTTTGTATAAGGCTAGCCTGCACATACTGAAGGATATGTGCCTTCTGTCTGGAGGAGGTGATGGCCTTGGCTCAGGGTAAACACTTGACCTGAAAAAAGAGTGAATATGGTACCCCCATGGCAGAAGTGTTCATGAAGGTTCTAGCAGCACTAGTCCTTTGGTAAATGAGGATGGGCAGGAAGAGAAATGCCCTCTACACAGGAACCAGAGGACTCTTCAACCAGACACTGTGAAGACAGCGGGCGTAGATTGACAAAGATGGCTATGTCAGGAGTGTAATTCTAAGGACCTGGATGCAAAACTTTAAGAACTTCAATAAACTCACACAAGTGGTCTAAGTCATTGAATACATTTTCAAATTTCACACTCATAAATGAAACATTCACCCCATACAATGTTCCATTTTCCACCTAAATTTCACTTGCCTCCCAACTTCTTTTATTAAACATGACCCGTACTATACTCTCACCTGACTCTCACGTGTACCAGTATGACAAAACTCACAAAAGTAATCTCAAAAGCACACACTTGTCTGTTGTCTCTCTATTACAGACTCATCATACAAACATATCACTGTCTGAGTGTGGATCACTAGAACCATGGGCAGTTCCTTGTGGACAGGTGTGGTTTCATGTGCTCACTTTGATGGAGGGGTAGATGGTGCTGGAAATCAGGAAACCTTTGGAGTGGCTAGGAGTGAGGCCATGGCTACTGTTTTGCTGGTGACAGTGAAGATGCTGGTATGTTCCTACCTAATCCACCTTTTCACATTCCTCATTCCCCTCAATCCACAATCTCTTCTGATTTTCAGTCATCTATAGTTAGGGACATGCACCTCTTGCTCTTCCCTCAATGCATCATAACTCTTTTTCCTTTCTCCTTTTACATACTCAAGGCCTGCCACCTGGCTAGGCAATGTTATAAGCTTGAGAGGTCATAAGTTGCACAATCACAGCTATCAGACCAGATATTTGCACTATACATACTTTAGAGGTGGCAAAGAGATGGGATCTGTAAATGGTAGGCAGAATCTTATAGATTTATTTTTATCAAGGGATGTGGAGGCCATATCAAGTCAACAATTTGACTGCTAGTAGTGGGCCTACCAGCTGAATTTTACAGGAGCCTGCAATAAAGTGCAAATCTCCAGTATTGATGTTCAATTAGCTGCAGTTGGCAGAAAGAGGAGTCAGAAGCCCAGTGAGAGTAGATTATTGTAAGGGACACTGAAATCATGGCAGGGGTTTGTTGTGGACAACAATTTTTCAAAAACAAAAGGAAAAACAAGATGGACGCCAGGAAGAGAACAGTGTCTCAAAGATCCAGGGACATGCCACTTGAAGGCATGATGGAAGCTGTGAGGTTATGAAGGCACGTTGATTTCCTGAGACTAGCAAGAGGAGGCCAACCATACCTTGAGTACCTGGAATCCAAGATCCCTTGAAAGGATGTGGTCTTAAAGGTCAATACAGCCAACCTTTCCAGTTAACTTCAGTGGAATGATAACAGGGTCCTTGCTTCTATCACTGCTAACTTTATATTGTGTCTGCACTTTGAATACCTTCATAGTGGTTTGAGCCCTTTGTTTATCCCATTGCATACTCCTGTTATATTGCCAATACAACATGAAACCTAGCAGTGTTGGGCAAAAGCCATTGTACCTATAAAATAAAAGCTTTATTGGCTTCTAAATTGTCCTAATTGGTTGTGTGTTGCACACACTCTCTTTCTCAATATCACTGGCAATTCAGCCCCAAAAAATCTGGAAGGAGGCAGAAAGACATTGCATTATCAGTCTATCATCTATTCCTATTTACAACACACCTCCCATGCCAAACCCAATGCCAACACCTCCAAACTCACATCTGAATGTCTGGGAATATTCCCACTGGTGAGCTCGTAGGCATGAGTGGACTGCAGCCAGGTTAGGTGAAAAAGATTGTTCAGGTGCCAACATCTTTCAGACGTAAATGGCTTCTGATGCAGAGGGTGGGGTGATGATTTCTATAGTGTGGTGCACAGAAAAAGTCTGATGGGTGTGCGGACTGAAATGCTAATTCATTGGCTGATCTACTGAAATCTCTCAATGTCATGTGAAGGAGCATGGAGCAAACGAACTCTGAATTGGCAGTCAGCTTCATTCAGAAATTAAAATACACCCTTTGCAAAGTGGAAGTGGTAGCCAACTCTATGAGAACATTTGCAGACCTGAAGCAGATTCGAAGGTGGATGCCTTTGTTTCCATTGGCGGTACAAGCAAAAGCCATGTATGGTCTGACTGTTGCACTGGAAGATCATTTGATCACAACTTGTTGCTATGCAAGGACAACCGGATGCCACATGTTTAAGCTGCTGCAAGTTTTTAAAGGCTGTTGTAGGGTTTTATAGCAGTCCGACAATTTGTCCTCCAATTTTCTAGGATTGCTATGATTACTGAGACACTGCCTGAGAAAGTGGTGATGTCACTATGGATACTGAAACCACTGTCCTCTCTGAGGATGATTGAATTTGTCCTTTCTTCCCTGCCACCTCATTTTCATAGATCATAGAATTCCTACAGTGTGGAAACAGGCTCTTCAGCCCAACAAGTCCAGGCCAACCCACAGAGCATCCCACCCAGACTCATTCCCCTATGACCCACCTAATCTACACATCGCTGAACAATATGGGCAATTTTAGCACGGCCAATCCACCTAGCCTGCACATCTTTGGACTGTGGGAGGAGACCGGAGCACCCGGAGGAAACCACACAGACACTGGGAGAATGTGCAAGCTCCACACAGAGAGTTACCCGAGGGTGGAATTGAACCCGGGTCCCTGGTGCTGTGAGGTAGCAGTGCTAACCACTGAGCCACCATGCCGCCTCTCACTGTTGCTTCTCAACCAGCCAGCCCAGGTTGCTACTGCCATGTTGAAATGTTGCAGTTCAAAGTTTGACCTTTTAGACTCAGACATGCTCAACAGCATCATCCCAGGCCATTTGTAGTTTTTTCCACTGAAAGTCAGCAGCTTTCCATCAGCCATGCTGCAGCCTCCGAGAAGTATCTAAGTGGGGGCACTAGGCAAAGTTCCGGAAATTGGGCACTAAACAAATGCACATTTAAATAATTGACTTTTGTACTGGATGTTGAGTGATTGTTGGATAAAGTTGGTTTGGAAAAGTTTTTTTGCTTCAGCGTGATAGTCAAGAGGACATTGTGATAGTGACAGACGTAGTTAAGGTGTTGGACAATCTTAGAATGAAGAACTGGGGTTGAATTTACCAGTACTGCAATCAGACGAGATAACCACCTGGTCAAAAAAGAAGTGTGTTGGTTGCTTCCTGCTTTCCTCCTGCTTCACCTCATATCCTTGCAGTAAACCCTGAGGCAAGGGCTGTCCCTTCACGATGATGAGGTTGTGAAGGTTGCAGAAGGCCATAAAAAATCATGACACATAACTTGCCAAATACTATAGTACCTTGTCAAGAGAGGACCCAAGAGCAGAGGCATTGTCCGAGCTTCCCAATTGTCTGCACAATACTGTTTCATGTGGGACCAGGGATCTCCTTATATGCATGTTGCCCATGCGAAGGTGAGATGCAGAGTAATATGCCATTGTCAGCTAATAGCCCTTGTCACCCAAACACCACTAGTTTGACACAGCTCAAATACCAACAGTCAATAGTCAGCTTCATATACAGTATTTGTTTTAGCACTGCTGCAAGGTTAACAGACATTCACCTATGTAATATGTCATTTATAATTGTGCAATCTGCACATTGAGGAAGTGGAACCCTTTTGGTTGTGCATTTCAATGTAATGCCTCCCAATCTATGATGGCAAAATTCAGCACAGGAAAGCCGACAGTCCTCACAGAATCATATGTTTCTGTCTCTGATCATAGACAATATCATGTACTATCCTCCCCTACCATAACAACATTAGTCATTCCTTTTATGCAGCATTGAATGGTTGGAAGATGTTGGAGATGTCGCCTTCTCCATTATAGAAGGATCACAACATGAGGAAATTCATAGACATGGTCACCTTCACCGCTAATGCACTGCCTTGCTTTAAAACTACATCAGAGAAGATAAGAGATTTCTGTGAGTACCTCCCTCATCACTTAGTGTTTTCAGAGACATTGTTCCTTTCTTTGATCAAGGTAAGAGATATGATCTCTAAAACTGCTAGGTGGATCGGGCTTCTGGCTAAGAGCACCTGCCTAAGCTACTACCCCACCAAAACACCACCATAACCATTGTCCCTCTACATGATTCCTGTCTTCCTCTGGTTGTCTCTACTCAATCTCCTTGCCATGCCATGTTGCAAAAAAGGAATAATCCACCTAGTCCCATGTGCACCTTGTAAATTGCACCAAGAAAATGCACAGCAATTCCACAAACTCAGATACAGCTAGCAGAAATCAGTCAGCAAATAAACAGAATGTGTTTTTTTAAATAAGATTCTTTCTGCTGCTGAATGTATTGGATGCTGAATTCACCTGATGTGTTTACGAGAAGCTGTTCACACGTGTGATGAGGTCAGAAACATAGTGTGAATTCAGTGTATTTCAAGTGTATACTTCTTATGCCTGAGTCAATGTCCTCACCAAAGTGGCACCAGCACAGGTGCACCATAAGTGAGCATATAGCTAGTGCACCATTTTCATATCAAAATGGTACCTGAGGCACAAAAGCTACAGGCACGACAGATCCAAATTCAGTGGTCATGATTTGGATTAAACCAGTTTTGCAGTAAAATGGTAAAAATCTCACGTTATTTTATCATCTTTTATTTAAGGATTAATGAAGAATGGACACTGAGACTTGAACGTAGAAGAAGAGCCGTTAACAAGTATATTCAGAACAGGAAAGGTCAATTAAGTGATGAAGTGAATGTTCAGACAAATCAATTGAATGGCACAGAAAAGAACTCACAGCTCATTGGATATAGAAACCTAATTTTACCAGAATCGAGAAAGGATGTCATAACTGAGGGGAGAGAATTTATTTTTGAACTGCAGGGAATAGAGTGGAAGGTTTGTGCAAAAACATATTCCTCCTTTTTGAAACCACACTAATTATATTTTTAGGACTGAAGTCTCCTTATTTACTTACGGGACATGGGTGTCACTGACTGAACCAACATTTATTGCCTGTCCCCAGTTGCCCTCAAAAGATGGTGGTGGGCTGCCTTCTTGAACCTCTGCAGTCGATGTGCTCTAGGTAGGCCCATGTTGCTGATAGGGAGAGAATACCAGTGATGTAAGCAGAAATTTGAAATCTAACCCTAATCCTCTTTATTTCTATTGAAGTAAACTGGTCAGCTGAATCCAGTGTTGAAGGTGCCCGGTCATCAATAAAATGCTCACCATGTGACAGTGAAATGTACCCACACTCAATCAATGAGGCAGTATCAAAACAGTGCCACAGCTGTTATTAGTTTGGAGAAAAGTCTTTTTTTGTACATGATTCATCCCGTTCTTATTTGGCTGCATTGGATGATGATGCCTGAATAGTAAATAAAGCACGTGCTTTGTTCCAGTGACATTCTTCACTTTTCCGGCACAAAGCTCATTCAAGCACAGATAAAGCTAGAAATACATGGTACCTGGGATGTAACATGTCTTCAGTGAGGCACAGTGGATAGTGTCTGCTCCTGAGTCAAAAGCTGTGGGTTCACTCTGGGATTGGGTGCCAGAGACATATTCATAATAGATCAAGTATCAACTTGTAAATCCTCCTGACAAATACCAATAGTAGTTAGTAAGAGTGGGAAAGATAGCTAGTCACCATGTGATGGAAAGGATTTGGAGCCACTACCATCATTGTTCAAATATTTTATTTCATCTACTGCAGGCTACAACATGTATGTATGTAAAAGTATATGTTGCCACAGCAACTCAGTCTGCAAATGGGGCTGTTTAGCTCAGTTGGCTGGAGTGGATGGCAGGTTAGTGCCAAAAACAGGAAGTTCATTCTAGCTTGGATGGTCCAGGACCTGTCCCTTTACCCTATCTGTGGTGGAGGTTGTGGCACTGTGGGTTGGACCTCACTTTGGGCGAAGTGCTGAAAAACTGAGGTGTTTAGATACTTGCCTGAAATGAACAATTATGTGAACTTGAGACTAATTCAAGCAAAACATAAGTGCTCCTGTGCAGGTCACTTAAAACATTAGAATGCATTTTCCGCATACACTGGTCT
>NW_025968464.1:22670-24891 GCF_021869965.1 Rhincodon typus | reverse complement strand
TTGAAATATTGGACTGGACAAAGAGGAAGGCATTCTTTCTTTGAATAATGCCACAGGCTTTTTAATATCCATTTCTGAATCTCATTGCATCAGATATCCAGTAACGTAGCAATTCCTTGATAATGTCAGACGAGATCATACTCTGTAATAACCAGAATGACACATGAGCCCTCAATTGCCAAGCATCTGAGTCATGAACGCAAGCTTCGGGGCCTCAGAAATGCCAAGTGGAAATGCTTTGTGTGTACAGTCTTTTATCAAATCCTTCAGCCAACAGAGAAGCTGCCTCCATGGCTGGAATGTCTTCACAAAAGGATTGTTTTTGCAGGCCTGCCGGGAAAGAGAAGAGAAGTCTTCAAAGGACTGCAGTCAAAGTAAGTTTGAGAGACTGATTCTATGGTGCCACTCTTGATTAAGTGGTTTGACAAAGTTCGCATGGTCGACTGGTTAACAAGTTTAGATCACATGGAATACAGGGAGAACGAGACGTCTGGATACAAAAAATGATGAGAAGGTAGGAGAGAGGATGGTGGTCGAGGGTTACTTTTCAGATTGAAGGCCTGTGACCCGCGGGTTGGAGTGTTTGAGCTATAAGGAGAGGCTGAATAGGCTAGGGCCATTCTACCTGGAGTGTCAGAGGGCGAGGAGGACTTTATAGAGGTTTATAAAATCATTAGAGCATGGATAGGGTGAACAGTCAGGGTCTTTTCCCCAAGTTAGGGGAGTCCAAAACTAAAGGTCATGTGTTTATTTTGAGAGGTTTTAAAAGGGACCTAAGGGGCAACATTTTCAATTAGAGGGTGGCACATGTATGCAATAAGCTGCCAGTGGAACTGGTGAAGGATGGCACAATAACAACATTTCAGAGGCAAGTCAATGGCTCTACGAATAGGACAGGTTGAGGGATACGGTCAAACGGAATAGATTAATTTTGGTTATCTGGTCAGTATGGACGAGGTGGGCTAAAGTGTCTGTTTTCATATTGTACGTCTGCGATTCCATGACTCCATGTTCCACTGACAATAAGGCTGTTTCTCAGTAATATCTTCTGATAACGAGGCACTCCCACACTGCTGCAAATACGTCAGTGCCAACCCTCTTAATATGTGGCACTCCCTCAGTTCTAACCCATTGACCGTGACACAATGCTTCTGGACGAACTCTCTGATCAGTTGGCACTCCCTCAATTCCAACACCTGCACAATGAGGCACTGCCTCCGTATTGACACTCTGACTCCTACAGATCTGACTCACTGACAGTCCTGTATTGTTAGTCCTGACCCTTTAATCATTTCGCACTCCCTCAATTCTGACCCCATTACATTGAGGAACTGACTCAGTATTAAACCTCTGACAATGAGGGGCCCCATCAGTACTGAACTTCTGACTGTGCTTCAATACCTCAAGACTGACCCTCTGTCAATAAAGCATTCTGTCAGCTCGACCTTCTCTAAGTGCTGCAAAACCTCAGCAGGGCTCCTGTAATCAAGTGGCACTCCTTCAATTCTAACCTCTTTCGGATGTGGCACTGCCTCAATGTTGACCCTCTGACAATGAGGCACCCTCTCAGTACTAAATGTCTAATTATGTGGCATACCCTCAATTCTGAACCCTTTACAATGAGGGGATGTTCACTGATGATTGCACAATGTTCAGAACGATTCGCAGATCCTCAGATACTGAAGCAGTCCTTGTTCAAATGCAACAAGACCTGGCTTGGGCCAACAAGTGCAAATAACATTTGTGTCACACAATATAACCATCTCCAATAAGAGACAATATAACCACTGCCCCTTGGCATTCTACAGTGTTACCATCACTGAATCCCCAGTAACAACATCCTGAGGGTCATCATTGACGAGAAACTCAACTGCACTCACCACATAAACACAGTGCAAGACCAGTTCAGAAGCTAGGAATACCACTGGGAGTAATTCTCCGGCTGACTCCTCAAAGCCTGTCCACCATATACAAGGCACAAGTCACGAGTGTGATGGAATAGTCCCCACTTTCCTGGATGAGTGCAGCCCCAACAACACAAGAAGCTTTAAACCATCTAGGACAAAGCAGCACGCTTGACCGGCACGACATCCACAAATATCCACTCCCTCTACCACCGACAGTCAGTAGCAGCAGGGTATGCTTTCTACAAGATGCACTGCAGAAATGCTCTGAAGATCCTCAGACAAACCCACGACCACTTCCGTCTGGAAGAACAAGG
>NW_025968464.1:6832-22570 GCF_021869965.1 Rhincodon typus | reverse complement strand
GCTGTAGACAAACTAAATTTGTAATCTTCAAATATCCTAATTAATAGCACCAAAGCAGAGAGGGGTAACCATTACATAATCAATGTCACTAAAATACAAGTTAACAGAAACATGTCAGCCCCAGGACATACAGAAGAAAAATTCCCTCTTCTGTATATAATACACAATATTTATCTGTTCTTGTGATGGCAGGCATGGTCTTGTTGAAGAAGGTTGTTTCTGAAAGATGGTTCCTTCACCACCACTCTGTACCAGCATTCGCGTGTGTGTGTGGTCAGAGGGCACAGGTTAGTGACGATCTTCTGTTTCCTTCACTGGCTGAATGGTGAAAAGAATGCATCAGTTAGTCAAGTGACCAACTCCCCCTGGGAATGGCGGGGAGAAGGGTTGGAAGAGGTTAAGGGATAAATGTGCGTTGGGAAAACCATCCAAATTGGGGGAGTTATGTATGAGGCTAATACTATCAGAACGCTGTTGGGTGGGGCATAGGACGAGGAAAGATGCAGCGTACGTCTGCTCATGTTGTGGGATACTGTTGCACCTGTCAGAGCAGGACGTGGAGAGGAAGCAACATAATGAATGCATATGGAACTGAAACATCAAATTTACAGGGCAACAACCTTTCCACCTCCAAGGACTTGGTAAAATGCCTCAACAACTGAACAGACTGGGAAATTCCAGGAGAGATAGTCACTCGGCAGACTTTTCATCATTCAGAAGGCTAAGGACAACCGGAGCTTCTGAATCTCTCCACATTAAGACACAACTCAGGCGTGTGATGGAATATCCCCCACTTGCCTGGACAGGTGCAGCTCCAACAACAAAAGAAGCTCAGCACTGTTCAGGTTAAAGCAGACCACTTGATTGGCACCACATCCATAAACATTCTCTCCCTTCACCACCAACACTTAGTCGCAGCAGTGTGTACCATCTCCCAGGTACACCGCAGAAATTCCACCAAAAATCCTCAGACAGCACTTTCCAAACACGTGACTACTTCCATCGAGAAGGACAAGGGCAGCAGATACATGGGAATACCACTCCTTACAAGATCCCCTCCAAACATTAAATACATCACCATTCCTTCGCTGTCGCTGGGTCAAAACCCTGGACCTCCCTTCCAAACAATATTGTCCTTACGAGCAGCACAGTGGCCAGTGGTTAGCACTGCTACCTCACAGCACCAGAGATCTGAGTTGAATTCAGTCTCACGTGACTGTGTGTGGGGGTTTGCACATTCTTCCCATGTCTTTGTGGGTTTCCTCCAGGTGCTGTGGGTTCCTCCTACAGACTAAAGATTCGTGGATTAGGTGAATTGGCCACGCTAAATTGCCCATTGTGTCCAGGGATGATTAGTTATATGAATTATACATGATAAGTGCAGAGTTACAGGGATATATCTGGGGAGGGGTGGGGCGTTAGTCTGCTGGAATGCTTTTTGGAGTCATTATGGACTTGGTGGGCCAAATAACCTGTTTCCACACGGGAGGGATTCTAATGATTGTGGGTCAACTGTCAGCACAAGGACTGGAGTGGTTCAAGAAGGCAGCTCAACACCACTTTCTCATGGGGCAACTAATGGCAGCCAATAAAGCTGGACCAGCCAGCTATCTTTAGATCTCCCAAATGAATTTTTAAAACCCTGAAGTCGTCACACATGGGGTCATTCCAGTCAATCTTGTCTCCGTTGGTTCATAGATACATAGAAGAATAGGAGTAAGGACTTCGAGCCTGTTACACGTTTCAACATGATCATGGCTGATCATTTAACTCACACTGTTTCTACCCACTGTCTTTGTTCTCTTCAGTCCTAAGCAACATATCCAATTTCCCTTTGAAAATAGCAATGGTGACCTCAACAGTTCCCAGAGAGAATTCCACAGGCTGACCTCTGTCTGGGTGAAGTCATTTCTCCTCATTTCCTAAATGATCTCCTTTTCTTCCTTGACTCTAAGCCCTATTTTTGGACTCCTAAGTCATTGCAGACATCCTTACTGCAGCTTCCTTGTCCAGTCCGCTTTAAATTTATAGGCTTCCATCAGATGCCCGTTCTTCTTTTGAACTCCCACGAATATAACACTAACTGATCCAGTCTCCTTTCATCTCTCAGTACCAACATCCCAGAAATCACTCCAGTAAATCTTTCACTCACTATCATTATAACCAATCCATGAATCCGCTCAGTAAGGCAGCCAACAAACCATCTGCCTTGTTCACCACCTGCAATAGGGACAGGGTCATACTTGCTTTCAGCGACGGGAACAAGGACACTAAGGTTTCAGTGCACCCAGCCCTTTCCCAATCTATCACCCTTCAGATAATAAATGGCTTTTCAGTTTTTGCCCCGAAAGTCAATAACTTCACATTTATCCGAGAGATGATTCATTTGCTATGTACTTACCCACTGTTCAACTCAACTCAACCTGCCCTGAGAACCACCATATCATGGCCCCAACAAACAGGGGAACATACAGAGCCAAGACTGAGGAACAAGCCTCACGGAAGACTTCGTGCAAGGCTCAACAATCATGGTATACCCAGAAACAACCTTCCAACCTCAGGTGTGCACCAGGTTAAAAGTATAGAACTATGGATGAAGAAAGACCAGATGCTCGACAACTAATGAGTCACGAGGAACCATGTGACCACGTGTCCGTGTCCAAACTACACGTGAGCAAAAGGGGGCGGGCGCGACAGTTTAACCAATCAGATGACAAGGTCTGTGCATGAGCCCCGCCTACGAACGACAGAGTCTCGCCCGTGAGGACCGGTGCGATGCCCATGACGTGCGGTTGCTCCAATCAGCGAAGTCAGGGGAAAGACTGGATTGAGAAGGAACTTCTTCACCCAGAGGGTTGTTAATCTATGGAATTCCTTGCCCAGATGCTACTTCAGTAAACGTTTTTAAAGATAAGGCAGATATTTTTGAAAAATAAAGAAATTATCGCATACGGTGAGAACACGGGTAAGTGGATGTGAATCCACAAAAAGTTCAGCCATGATCTTAGTGAATGGCAGAGCAGGCTCGAAGGGCCGGACGGCCTACTCCTGCTCCAAGTTCTTATGGTCTAAAGCCAGACCATGATCACGACCACGCCCACACCGAGGAAAGAGCACCAGCGGAGGTGAAGATAGGTGCGTGCCCCCGCAAGCGCGAGGTCTCTTGTTTTCAAATTCTGAACCGTCACCGTCATCACCGACACCGTTCACCGCACCACCACCCCTCGATAACGCGGCCCCTCCCTCGGCACCGACACCCCCGCCCCCAATCTGTGGAAAGAGGAAGTTACTGTTTTGAGTCCAGTGAAACGTTTTGCAATTGAAGTGAAGTGGAAATTTGATGGATATGATCCTGTTGAAAGGGGACAGAGAAATACATGGAACAGAAGGGATTATTAGCGTAAATTAGAGAGTGAGGGGGTTTGCAGATCGAAGTATGCCAATGAATAAAAGGGGAAAGAGATTGGTAAAAGTTGTAGAGGAGAGACAAAGCATTGCTACAGAGCAGGTGCTGATGGTAGAATGAAGATCTGATTGAAAAGGAAATAAAGCATGAAGACAGGATGCAACCACTAGGAGAAAGTATATCCAATCAGAGGACTGTGTGAATGGGTCTGAAGCTGTTGAACTCAGTACTGAATGTCGACCAATGTTTTGTCTCTTCTCAACAACCATTACCACTGCCGTTGTGTTCTGTGGAAGGATCACCGACCTGGATATTTAACTCTGTTTTTATGCCTCCACAGATGCTGCCAGACCTGCTGAACATTTCCAACAGCTTCTGTTTTCGTTATGGTGTTCAGAATTCTCTAAGTACTCAACTGGAGCTGACAGCACTACTTTATAAAGGTTTCGCATCACTTTCATGCTTTTTTACTTTGATCTTCTCGTACTGAAACCCAGAGTCCCACTGACAGTGCTTAATTATCTCAGTGCTGAACCTCTGACAATGAGGCACTCCCTCAGCACTGATCCTCTGACAGTACTGGACTACTTCAGTAATGATCCTCTAATCATGTGGCATACCCTCAATTCTGACCCGCTTAGAATGAGGGACTGACTCAGTATTGACCCTCTGACAAAAAGGGACTGCCTCAGAACGGCCCTTCTGGCAGTGCTGCACTTCTTCAGTGCTGAACCTATAAACGTGTTGCATTCCCTCAATTCTGACCCTATTACATCCGGGCAGTGCCTCACACCAGATCCTCTGACAATGAGGAAATCCCTCAGAACAGATCCTCTGACAAAGAGGTACTGCCTCAGAACTGACCGGCTGACAATAAGGTACTCAGTCAGTACAGACCCTTTGATAATGAATCCCTCCCTCAATCCTGACCCTCTGACAGTGCTACATTACCTCAGTATTGACCATCTAAATTCCCTCATTTGTAATCCCTTTGCAATTAGGCAATGCCTTAGAACTGACCCGCTGACAATAAGGCATTCCCATCATTCTGACCTTCTGACAGTGCTGCATTACGTCAGTACTGACACTCTAACAGTTCTTCAATACCTCAATATTGAGCCCCTGACATTTGACACTCCCTCTATTCTGACTCCATCACATTGAGGCACTGCCTCTGAATGGATCCTCTAACAACGAGTCACTCCCTTAATGCTCACCCTCTAACAATGAGACACTGCCTCAGAACTGACCTCGTGATAACAAGGCACTCCCTCGATGCTGATCTGCTGATTATGGGGCCCTTTCTCAGTAATGACTCTGTAAACATGATGAACTTGCTCAATCCCGTCCCCCTTAAATGAGGCACAGGTTCAGCATGCAACTCTGACAATAATGCACTCCCACAGTTCTGACCCTCTGACACTGATGCAATACCTCAGTACTGACTCTCTAATCGTGTGGCACTCTCCCAATTTTGACCATTGAATCAGTATTGAACGTCTGACTATAATGCACTCCATGATTCTGACCGTCTGACAGTGCTTCAATACCTCAGAGATAACCCACTAATCATATGGCCCTCCTTCAATCCATCCCCATTACACTGAGGCACTGCCTCAGAACAGACCCTCTGACAATGAAGCACTCCCTCAGTGGTGACCCTGTACAATCCTCAGAACAGACTGACCACCTTACAAAGAGGCACTGCCTCTGTACTGACCCGCTGACGATAAGGCCCTCTCTCATTACCTACGTTCTGATAGTGCTGCAGTCCTCAGTATTGATCCTCCAGATTCTGATCCCATTACATTGAGGCACTGCCTCACAATCAACCCACTGACAGCATCGCATTCGGGAAATGAAGTGTAGACTGGCTGACCGCTTTGCAGAACAGCTACAGACACTCTGACAAAGAGACACTGCCTCAGACCTGACAATCTGACAACGCGGCCGTATTTCAGGGCTGACCCTCCAATCGTGAGGTACTGCTTCAGAACTGACCCTCGGGTGGAGCTGAAGTACCTCAGTACTGACTCTTCAGTCCTGAGGCACACCCTTAATTCTGACAATGAGGCACTGCTTCAGAATTGACCCGCTTACAACTCCTTCAGTACTGACCCTCTGATAATGAGGCCCTCCATCAGAACTGATTTTCTCTCAATGGATGACTCCTTCAAGACTGACTATCGAGAAATAACATGATAGCCCTGCAGAGGGAGTCATTGTCAAGCAAGCACTCCCTCAGTACTTGGCCTCTGACAGTTCTTCAATACCTCAGTGCAGACCCTCTGACAATGATGTACTCCCTCAGTAGTGACACTCTGACTGCAATACCTTACGACTGACCTTCTAATCATGTCATCCTCCCTCAATTCTAAATCCATTACAGGGAGGCACTGCCTCAGAACTGACCCACTGACAATAAGGCAGTCCCTCAACTGATCATCTGACAGTGCTACACTACCTCAGTACAGACTCTGTGTTGTGAGGCCCTTCCTTAATTCTGACCCACTTAAGATGAGGCACTACCTCAGCATTGACCTCTAACAAAGTGGCACTGCCTCACAATTGAACTAATGACAATTGGGCACTCCTTCAGTGCGTACCCTCTGATAGAGGTTTGATATTAAGAGAGTACTGCACTGCAAACAGGACAATATTAAGGGGATGCCGCATTCTCGATGTCCAATGTTCAGGGAGTGCTGTACTGTTGGTGGGTCAGTATTCAGACAGTGCCACACTGCTTGTGGTCCGATAATAAGAGAGTACTGCACTGGCAGAGAGTTCGCACCGAGGGAATGCTGCACTCTCAAATGGTCAATATTAAAAGAGTACTTCACCCTCAGAGGTTTGATATTAGGGGAGTGCTGCACTGTGAGCAGGCAAATATTAAAAGAATACTACACGATCAGAGGGTCCATATTAAGGGAGTGCTCCACTATCGAGGGTCAATATTAAGGAAGTGGTGCTCTCTCGGAGGGCAACTATTAATGGAGTACTGCAACTTCAGCGAGTGAGTGCTCTGGCACAGCAGCACAGCAAAGGGTCAGTAATGATAGAATGCTCCATTTTCAGAGGCTTAGCACTGAGGGAGTGCTGAATCAGAGAAGTTAGTACTGAGGGAGTGCTGCATTGTCAGAGTATCAACACTGAGGTATTACCACAATATCGGAGGGTCAATATGAAGCATATGCGACACTGTCAGAGGGTCAATGATGACAGAATGCTGCGTTGTCAAGAAGGTCTTTAGTGAGGGAAAGCTGCATTTTCAGAGTGTCTTCACTGAGGGAGTGCCACTCTGTTGAAAGGCCAATATTAAGGGAATGCTGCACTGTCAGAGGGTCAGCGTTAAGGGAGTGGCAAACTAACAAAGAAGCACTGCCAGAGAGCTGATCCTCTGACTATGAGGCACTCCCTCAGTACTGACCCTCTAACAGTACAATACACTCTGGAATACTGATGACTGACACTTCTGATAGTGCATTTCTGCCATATGTTAACCCTCTGAGACACCGGTATTCCCTCAGCACTAAGCTGATGACTGACCTTTTGACAAGGCCATTTGAGAGAGATGTGCTCCCTTACTATTGACCCTCTGATACTGGAGCACTCCCTTCATATTGACCTTCTGACAGGGCGGCTCCCTTTCAGTACTGGCCTCCCACAGGGCAGCACTCTCTAACCATTGACCATCTGACAGTGCAGCACTCCTTCAGTATTGATTCATAGACTCCCGACAGTGTGGAAACAGGCCATTCAGCTCAACAAGTCCCTCCGAAGAGAATACCACCCAGACCCATTCCCCTATATTTCCCCATGTCTAAGCCAGCTAACCGAAACACCCCTGGGCACTATGGGCAATTTAGCAGAGCCAATCCACCTCGCCTTCACATCTTTGGACTGTGGGAGGAAACCGGAGCACCCAGAGGACACAGAATCCCGCACAGACACGGAGAATGTGCAAACTCCACACAGATGGTCGCCCAAGGGTGGAATCGAACATGGGTCTCTGGTGATGTGAGGCAGCAGTGCTAATCACCGAAACACCGCGCCACCTTAGTTGAATTTGTGACAGTACAAAACCCCTTTAAAATTGACCCTGGCACTCCATTAATATTTGCCTTCTGACAATGCAGCACTTCCTCAGTACTGACTCTCCAACAGTGCAGCACTCCCCTAAAACTGTCAGAGAGTCAATACTAAGAGAATGCTGCACTGTCAGAGACAGTACTGATGGGAGCTGCACCAACCGAGGTTCAGTACTAAAGGTATGCTGTACTGTCACAGGGTCAGTCATGCGGGATTTCTGCACTGCCAGAGGGTCAACAATGAAGAAGAGCAGCGCTGTTAATGTAATAGGGTCAGAACTAAGTCAGCGCCTCATTATCAAAGGGTCAGTACTGAGCCGGTGTCTCATTGTAAGGTGTTCAGAATATTAACCCACTACCAGTGTGGCACTGCCTTACAATCGAACTTCTGACAGTGCAGAACTCCAACAAAATGATCCTCTGAGTTTCGCGCACGATCAATATTGGCCCTCCAACAGTGCAGCACTCCCTCTGTGCTGACCGTCTGACATTGATACGCTGATAGTGAAGCAATCCCGTAATATTGACCCACTGACACAGCAGAACTCCCTCAATATTGGCCTTCTCACAGTACTGCACTGATCCTTCGGCAGTGCAACGTTCCCTTGATATCAATCTTCTGACTTTATGGCACTCCCTCAGTACTAACTCTCTGAATGTGCAGCATTGTCTCAGCACTGATTCTGTGATATTTCAGCCCTCCCACATCCTTAACCCTCTGATAGTGCAAAACTCCCTTTATATCAACCCTCCAACAGTGCACTATTTCCTTAATATTGGACCTCTGATTGTGTGATACTCCCTCAGTGTGAAACCCTGACAATGCAGCACTCCCTCAGAAATAACTCTCTGATTAAGCACTTCTTCTGTACTAAATCTCTGAAAATGTAACATTCTCTCATTACTAACCCTTTACAGTGCTGCACTGCCTCAGTACTCACTCACCAAAAGTGCAGCACTCCATTACTGGTGACCTTCTGACAGCGTGGCACTTCCTTAATATTGGTCCACTGACAGTGCGGCACTCCCTTAATACTGACCTGCTCGCTGTTCAGCACTGCCCTAATATCAAACCTCCAGCTCTATCAGTGGGTCGGTCCTGAGCAACTGCCCCATTGTCAGCATGTCAATTCTGAGGCAGTGACTCTATATTTGTGGGTCAACACTGAGGTAGTGCCTCAGAGGGTCAGAATTAATCGAGTGCCTCACAGTTAGAGGATCATTACTGAGGAACAGCCTCATGATCAGCGGGTCCGTCCCTGGGGACTGTCTTATAGCCAGTGTGTCAGTTCTGAGGCAGTGTCTCAATGTAATAGATTTAGAAATGAGGCAGGGGGCACATGATTAGAAGGTCAGTAGTAAGCTATTGCAGCTCTATTGGAGGGTCAGTACTCAGCGAGTTCCTCATTGACAGAGGGTCCATACTGAGGTATTGAAGCACTGTTAGAGGGTTAGCACTGAGGGAGTGTTTCCTCGTCAGAGATTCAGAACTGAGAAAGTGCATTATTGTCAGAGGCTCATTCCTGAGGGAGTGCCTCATTGTCAGAGAGACATAATCATATAGCACTCACTCAGTTCTAAACCTTAATATTGATCCTCTGAGAATGTGGCACTGCCTCAGCACCGACCTTCTGACAATGAGGCACTGCCTCAGGACTGACCCTCTGATAATGAGGTGATTCCTCAGTACTGAACCATTGACAATGTGACACTCCATTAGTATTGACCTTCTGATAATAGATTCTCCTCAAGTACTGACCCTCTGACGGTTCTGCACTGCCTCAGTACTGACCCTCTAAATGTCTGCCACTCCCTCAATTCAGAACTCCTTACAATGAGGCATTACCTCAATACTGACCGGGAAGGTGGCACTGCCTCAGCATTGACTATCTGACAATAAAGTACTCACTCTGGACTGACCATTCAACAATGACATACTGCCTCAGAAGTGACCCACTTACAACAAGGCACACACTCAGTACTGACCCACTGATAATGATGCTCTCCCTCAGTACTGACCCTCTGAGAGTGCTGCACTACCACAGGACTGACTCAATTCTGAACACCTTACAATGAGATACCGCCTCATTATTGACCCTTTGATCATGAGGCGCTGACTCAGTTCTGACCCTATTACATTGACAGCGCAGCTCTTCTTCATTGTTGACCCTCTGGCAGTGCAGAATTCCCGCATGACTGACCCTCTCACAGTGCAGCATACCTTTAGTACTGAACCTCTGATAGTGCAGCTCTCCTCAGTACTGTCTCGAACAGTGCAGCATTCTCTTAGTATTGACTCTCTGACAGTACTTAGGGGAGTGCTGCACTGTTGGAGAGTCAGTACTGAGGATGAGCTGCATTGTCAGAAGGCAAACATTAATGGAGTGCTGGGGTCAATTTTAAAGGGGTTTTGCACTGTCACAAATTAAAGATAGGGTGGCGCGGTGGCTCGGTAGTTAGCACTGCTGCCTCACAGCACCAGGGACCCAGGTTCGATTCCCCTCTTTGGCGACCATCTGTGTGGAGTTTGCACATTCTCCGTGTCTGTGCGGGTTTGTGTGCCCTCTGGGTGCTCCGGTTCCTCCCACAGTCCAAAGATATGAAGGCTCTGTGGTTTGGCTGTGGTAAATTGCCCATAGTGCCCAAGGATGTTTAGGTTAGGTGGCTTAGACATGGGAAATATAGGGGAATGGGTCTGGGTGGGATGCTCTTCGGAGGGATGGTGTGGACGTGTTGAGCTGAATGGCCTGTTTCCACGTTGTAGGGATTCTTTGAATCAATATTCAGGGAGTGCTGCACTGTCAGAGGGTCAATGGTGAGACAGTGCTGCCCTGTGGGAGGCCAGTACTGAAAGGGAGCCGCCCTGTCAGAAGGTCATTATTAAGAGAGTGCTCCAGTATCAGAGGGTCAATAGTAAGTGAGCACATCTCTCTCAAATGTCCTCAAAGGGTCAGTCGTCAGGTTAGTGCTGAGGAAATACCGGAATGTCAGAGGGTTAACATATGGCAGAAATGCACTATCAGAGGGTCAGTCATCAGTCCTCCCGAGTGTGTTGTACTGTTGGAGGGTCAGTACTAAGGGAGTGTCTCATAGTCAGAGGGTCAGCTCTCTGGCAGTGCTTCTTTGTCAGTGTGCCACTCCCTTAACGCTGACCCCGTGACAGTGCAGCATTCCCTTAATAATGGCCTTCCAACAGAGCGGCACTCCCTCAGTGAAGACACTCTGACAATGCAGCTTTCCCTCACTACTGACCCTCTGACAGCGCAGCATTCTGTCATCATTGACCCTCTGACACTGTAGCATATCCTTCATATTGACCCTCCGACATTGTGGTACTCCCTCAGTGATGATACTCTGACAATGCAGCACTCCCTCAGTACTAACTCTCTGATTAAGCCCTCTGTCAGTGCTGAGCCTCTGACAATGGAGAAATCTCTCATGACTGACCCTTTGCTGTGCTGCTCTGCCTGAGCACTCACTCGCTGAAGTTGCAGTACTCCAGTAATAGCTGCCGTCCGACAGTGCATCACTTCCTTAATATTGACCCTCGAGAGTGGAGCACTCCCTTAATTTGGATACTGTACCATTCTTTTAATATTTGCCTGCTCACATATCAGCACTCCCCTAATATCAAACTTCTGAGGATGAAATACTCCTTTAATATTGACAATTTGAGAGTGCAGCATTCCCTCGATGCGAACCCTCTGCCAGTGCAGTACTCCCTTATTATCGGACCACAAGCAGTGTGGCACTCCCTGAATATTGGCCATCGAGATGCGGCATCCCCTTAATATTGACCTGTTCGCAGTGCAGTACTCTCCTAATATCAAACCTCTGTCAGATGGTCCGCACTGAAGGAGTACCCAATTGTCATTCGGTCAATTGTGAGGCAGAGCCACTTTGTCAGAGGGTCAATACTGAGGTCGTGCCTCATTTTAAGAGGGTCAGAATTAAGAAGGGCCTCACAACACAGAGTCAGTACTGAGGTAGTGTAGCACTGTCAGAGGATCAGTTGAGGGACTGCCTTATTGTCAGTGGGTCAGTGCCTCCATGTAATGGATTTAGAATTGAGGGAGGATGACAGGATTAGGAGGTCAGTCGTAAGGTATTGCAGTCAGAGTGTCACGACTGAGGGAGTACATCATTGTCATGGTGTCTGTACTGAGATATTGAAGAACTGTCAGAGGCTAAGTACTGAGGGAGTGCTTCCTTGACAATGACTCCCTTTGCAGGGCTATCACGTCATTTCTGGAGAATCAGTTTTGAAGTAGTCACCCATTGAGAGAGAATCAGTTCTGATGTTAAGGCCTCATTATCAGAGGGTCAGTACTGAAGGAGTTGTAAGCGGGTCAATTCTGAAGCAGTGCCTCATTGTAAGGGGGTCAGAATTGTGGGTGTGCCTCACGATTGAAGAGTCAGTACTGAGGTACTTCAGCTCCACCAGAGGGTCAGTTCTGAGGCACTACCTCACGACTGGAGGGTCAGCCCTGAAATACTGCCACATTGTCAGAGTGTCTGTTATGAGGCAGTGTCTCTTTGTCAGATTGTCTGTAACTGTTCTGCAATGCGGTCACTCAGACTACACTTCATTTCCCTAATGAGATGCTTTCAGTGGGTCGATTGTGAGGCAGTGCTAAATTTAATGGGATCAGAATTTAGAGGATCACATTTACAGGATCAATACTGAGGACGGCAGCACTATCAGAGGGTAAGTACTGAGGGAGGGCCTTATCGTCAGCGGGTCATTACAGAGGCAGTGCCTCTTTGGAAGGGGGTCGGTCAGTCTGTTCTGAGGATTGATACAGGGTCAACACTGAAGAAGTGCCTCATTGTCAGAGTTTCTGCAGTGCCTCAGTGTAATGGGGATGGATTGAACGAGGACCATATGATTAGTGGGTTACCTCTGAGGTATTGAAGCATTGTCAGACGGTCAGAACCGTGGAGTGCATTATAGTCAGAGGGTCAATACTGAATCAATGGTCAAAACTGGGGGTGTGCCACACGATCAGAGAGTCAGTACTGAGGTATTGTAGCGGTGTCAGAGGGTCAGAACTGTGGGAGTGCATTATTGTCAGAGTTACATGCTGAACCAGTGCCTCATTTAAGGAAGTCGGAATTGAGGAAGTTCATCATGTTTACAGGGTCATTACTGAGGAAGGGCCCCGTAATTAGCAGATCAGCAGATCAGCATAGAGGGAGTGCCTTGTTATCACGAGGTCAGTTCTGAGGCAGTGTCTCATTGTTAGAGGGTGAGCATTAAGGGAGTGACTCGTTGTTGGAGGATCCATTCCGAGGCAGTGCCTCAATGAGATGGAGTCAGAATAGAGGGAGGATCAAATGTCAGGGGCTCAATATTGAGGTATTGAAGAACTGTGAGAGTGTCAGTACTGAGATAATGCAGCACTGTCAGAAGGTCAGAATGATGGGAATGCCTTGTTGTCAACGGATCAGTTCTGAGGCATTGCCGAATTGCAAAGGGATTAGAATTGAGGGAGTTTAGATGGTCAATACTGAGGTAATGCAGCACTGTCAGAGGGTCAGGATTGAGGGAGGGACTCATTATCAAAGGGTCGGTACTGAAGGAGTACCTTATTGTCAGCCGGTCAGTTCTGAGGCAGTGCCACTTTGTCAGAGGAACTGTTCTGAGGGATTGCCTCATTGTCAGAGGATCTGGTGTGAGGCACTGCCCCAATGTAATAGGGTCAGAATTGAGGGAACGCAACACGCTTACCGGGTCAGTACTGAAGTAGTGCAGCACTGCCAGAAGGGCCGTTCTGAGGCAGTCCCTTTTTGTCAGAGGGTCAATACTGAGTCAGTCTCTCATTCGAAGCGGGTCAGAATTGAGGGTATGCCACATGATTAGAGGATCAGTACTGAAGTAGCCCAGTACTGTCAGAGGATCAGTACTGAGGGAGTGCCTCATTGTCAGACGGCCAGTCCTGAGATAATTAAGCACTGTCAGTGGGACTCTGGACTTCAGTACGAGAAGATCAAAGTAAAAAAGCATGAAAGTGATGCTAAACATTTACAAAGTAGTGCTGTCAGCTCCAGTTGAGTACGCAGTGAATTATGACCACCATATTTTAGGAATGACATTAAGGACATTTCGGAAGGACCCTGGAAAGGGAGGAAAGGAAATTGAGCAGAATGACAGCAGCATTACATCCAGGAGGTGGAAGCAGACTTGGAAATTTGCGTCCCTGCCTTTAAACTCAATTGCAGTAAAAAATAAAATGTGAGAGTGTTTTAGATAGTGAGATGGGCTTCAGATTGGTTTCGGTGCAACATCGAGGGCCGAAGGGCCTGTACTGCGCTGTAATGTTCTATGTAAAGTTCTATGGTCTTCGCGATTAAAAGCGGGAGACAGGAATGTGGGTTAAAAGTTCAACACAAAGTTACAGGTTAAGGGAGATTAAAGATCAAGTTCACCATTGAACTCAAAGCAAAGGCAAAGGTAACGAAAACAGAAACTGTTGGAAAAGTTCATCAGGTCTGGCAGCCTCTGTGGAGGCAAAAAAAACAGAGTTAAAGTTCTAGGTCCGGTGACCCTTCTACAGAACAAAAAAGCAGTGGTAATGGTTGTTGAGAAGAGACAAAACATTGGTCTACATTCAGTACTGAGTTCAACAGCTTTAGACCCATTAACACAGTCCTCTGATTGGATGTACTTTCGCCCATTGATGCATCCTGCCTTCATGCTTTATTTCCTTTTCAATCAGATCTTCATTCTACCATTAACACCTGCTCTGGAGCAATGCTTTGTCTCTCCTCTACAACCTTTACCACTCTCTTTCCACTTTTATTCGTTGGCACACTTTGACCTGCAAACCCCCTCACTCTCTAATTTACGGTAATAATCGCTTCTGTTCCAAATATTTCTCTATCCCCTTTCGACAAGATCATATCCATCAAATTGTTGCTTTACTTCAAGAGCAGAACGTTTCACTGGACTCAAAACAGTAACTTCCTCTTTCCACATAGCGGGGCGGGGGGGTCGGTGCCTGGGGAGGGGCCGCATTATCGACTGGGGGTGGTGCGGGGAACGTTCTCGGTGCTGACGGTGTCTGTATAGAATTTGAAAACAAGAGTCCTCGCGCTTGCGGGGGCATGCACCTATGTTCACCTCCGCTGGCGCTCTTTCCTCGGTGTGGGCGTGGTCGTGGTCGTGGTCGAGCTTTAGAACATAAGCACAAGGAGCAGGAGTAGGCCGTCCGGCCCTTCGAGCCTGCTCCGCCATTCAATAAGATCATGGTTGATCTTTTCGTGGACTCAGATCCACTTACCCGCGTTCTCACCATATCCCTTAATTCCTTTATTGTTCAAAAAAAATCTGCCCTTTCTTTAAAAACGTTCACTGAAGGAGCATCAACTCCTTCACTGGGCAAGGAATTCCATAGATTAACAACCCTCTGGGTGAAGAAGTTCCATCTCAATTCACTCTTACCCCAGCCTCCCTGATTGGAGCAACCGCATGTCATGGGCGTCGCCCCGGTCCTCACGGGCGAGACTCTGTCGTTCATAGGCGGGGCTCATGCACCGACCTTGTCATCTGATTTGTTAAACAGTCGCGCCCGACCCCTTTTGCTCACGTGGGGTTTGGACACGGACTCGTGGTCACATGTTTCCTCGTGACTAATTAGTTGCCGAACACCTGGTCTTTCTTCGTCCATCTTTCTATACTTTTAACCTGGTGCACACCTGAGGTTGGAAGGCTGTTTCTGGGTATACCATCTTTGTTGAGCCTTGCACGAAGTCTTCCGTGAGGCTTGTTCCTCAGTCTTGGCTCTGTATGTTACCCTGTCTGTTGGGGCCATGATATGATGGCTCTCAGGGCAGGTTGAGTTGAGTTGAGTTGATGAGTGGGTAAGTACGCAGCAGATGAATCATCTCTCGGAAAGATGTGAAGTTATGTACTTTCGGGGCAAAAACTGAAAAGCCATTTATTACCTGAATGGTGATAGATTGGGAAAGGGCTGGGTGCACTGAGAACTTAGTGCCCTTGTACCTGTCGCTGAAAGCAAGTATGACCCTGAACCTGACCATGACCCTGACCCTTACCCTGATACTGATCCTATTTCAGGTGGTGAACAAGGCAGATGATTTGTTGACTGTCTAATTGAGGTGATTCATGGATTGGTTATAGTGACAGTGAGTGAAAGATTTACCAGAGTGATTTCTGGGATGGTGGTATTGAGAGATGAAGGGAGACTGGATCAGTTCGGGCTATATTCGTGGGAGTTTAAA
>NW_025968464.1:1218-6732 GCF_021869965.1 Rhincodon typus | reverse complement strand
AGGTCAACCTGTGGAATTCTGTCTGGCAACTGTTGAGGTCAAACCATTGACTATTTTCAAAGGGAAATTGGATATGGTGCTTCGGACTAAAGAGAACAAAGACAGTGGGTAGAAACAGTGTGAGTTCAATGATCAGTCATGATCATGTTGAAACGTGGAACAGGCTCGAAGTGCTTACTCCTATTTTTCTATGTTTCTATGAACCAAAGGAGACAAGATTGACTGGAATGACCCCATGGGTGACGACTTCAGGGTTTTAAAAATTCATTTGGGAGATCTAAAGATAGCTGGCTGGTCCAGCTTTGTTGGCTGCCATTAGTTGCCCCATGAGAAGGTGGTGTTGAGCTGCCTTCTTGAACCACTCCAGTCCTTGTGCTGACAGTTGACCCACAATTATTAGAATCCCTACAATGTGGAAACAGGCCATTTGGCCCAACAAGTCCATAATGACACCAAAAAGCATTCCACCAGTCTGATCCCCCAACCTTATTCCTTGTCACCCTGCACTTCCCATGGATAATTCACATAACTACTCATCCCTGGACACAATGGGCAATTTAGCGTGGCCAATTCACCTAATCCATGCATTTTTAGTCTGTAGGAGGAACCTGGAGCACCTGGAGGAAACCCACAAAGACATGGGAAGAATGTGCAAACCCCCACACACAGTCACGTGAGACTGAATTCAACTCAGATCTCTGGTGCTGTGAGGCAGCAGTGCTAACCACTGGCCACTGTGCTGCTTGTAAGGACAATATTGTTCGGAAGGGAGGTCCAGGGTTTTGACCCAGCGACAGTGAACGAATGGTGACGTATTTAAAGTTTGGAGGGGATCTTGTAGGCAGTGGTATTCCCATGTATCTGCTGCCCTTGTCCTTCTCGATGGAAGTAGTCACGTGTTTGGAAATTGCTGTCTGAGGATTTTTGGTGGAATTTCGGCAGTGTACCTTGTTGATGGCACACACTGCTGCTACTAAGTGTTCGTGGTGGATGGAGTGAATGTTTGTGGATGCGGTGCCAATCAAGTGGGCTGCTTTATCCTGAACAGCGTTGACCTTCTTGTGTTGTTGGAGCTGCACCTGTCCAGGCAAATGGGGAATATTTCATCACACGCCTGAGTTGTGTCTTAATGTGGAGAGATTCAGAAGCTGAGGTTGTCCTCAGCCTTCTGAATGATGAAAAGTCTGCAGAGTGACTACCCCTCCTGGAACTTGCCAGTCTGTTCAGTTGTTGAGGCATTTGCACCAAGTCCATGGAGGTGGAACAGTTGTTGCTCTTTAAATTTGATGTTTCACTTCCATATGCATTCGTTGTGTTGCTTCCTTTCCGTGTCCTGCTCTGACAGGTGAAATAGTATCCCACAACATGAGCAGACAGTTGCTGCATCTTTCCTCGTCCTCTGCCCCACCCAACAGCATTCTGATAGTATTAACTTAATCCATAACTCCCCCAATTTGGATGGTCTTCCCAACGCACATTTATCAATTGAACTCTTCCAAACCCGCGGCCCCGCCATTCCCATGGGGAGTTGGTCACTTGACGAACTGATGCATTCTTTTTAACTTCAGCCAGTGAAGGAAACTGAAGATCATCATTAACCTAGCGCCCCGGACCACACACACACTCACATGTTGATACTAAGTGGTGGTGAAGGAGCCATCTTTCAGAAAGTACCTTCTTCAACAACACCATGCCTGCCATCACGAGAACAGAAAAATCTTGTATATTATTTACAGAAGAGGGGATTTTTCTTCTGTATGTCCTGGGGCTGCCATGTTTCTGGTAACTTGTATTTTAGTGACATTGATTATCTCATGGTTGCCCCTGTCTGTTCTAGTGTTATAAATTAGGATATTTGAAGATTACAATTTTAGTTTGGCGACAGCATTTGTAATTTCTCTCAGATTTTCTCTCTCTTTCTCCCTCTTGGTGGATGACTGTCTTCCTTCACAGTTGCATTCAATGTATGTCCAAGTCAGGATGGTGAATGGCTTGGAGGGGAACTTGAAGGTGACATTTCTAATATGCTACTTTGTTCTTCCAGACAGAAGTGGTCGTGGGTATGTCTGAGGATCTTCAGAGAATTTCTGCAGTGCATCTTGTAGATAGCATACACTGCTACTAGTGACCGTTGGTGGTAGAGGAGGTCGATATTTGTGGATGTCGTGCCAGACAAGCGTGCTGCTTTGGCCTAGATGGTTTAAAGCTTCTTGTGCTGTTGCGGCTGTCTCATCCAGGCAAGTGGGTACTATTCCATTACACTTCTGACTTGTGCCTTGTAGATGGTGGACAGGCTTTGCGGAGTCAGCAGGAGAATTACTCCCTGTGGTATTCCTAGCTTCTGACCTGCTCTTGCGTTGCGTTTATGTGGTGAGTGCAGCTGAGTTTCTCGTCAATGATGACCCTCAGGATGTTGACAGTGGGGATTCAGTGATGTTAACACTGTAGAATGCCCAGGGGCAGTGGCTATATTGTCTCTTATTGGAGATGGTTGCATTGTGTGACACAGATGTTATTTACACTTGTTGGCCCAAGCCAGGTCTTGTTGCATTTGAACAAGGACTGCTTCAGTATCTGAGGACCTGCGAATGGTTCTGAACATTGTGCAATCATCAGTGAACATCCCGTCATTGTAAAGGGTTCAGAATTGAGGGCATGCGACATAATCAGACATTCAGTACTGAGGGGATGCCTCATTGTCAGAGGGTCAACATTGAGGTAGTGCCACATCCGAAAGAGGTTAGAATTGAAGGACTGCCACTTGATTACAGGAGCCGTGCTGAGGTTTTGCAGCACTTAGAGAAGGTCGAACTGACAGAATGCTTTATTGACAGAGGGTCAGTCTTGAGGTATTGAAGCACAGTCAGAAGTTCAGTACTGAGGGGGCCCCTCATTGCCAGAGTGTTAGTACTCATTCAGTTCCTCAATGTAATGGGGTCAGAATTGTGGGAGTGCGAAATGATTAAAGGTTCAGGACTAACAATACAGGACTGTCAGTGAGTCAGATCTGTAGGAGTCAGAGTGTCAATACGGAGGCAGTGCCTCGTTGTGTCGGTGTTCGAATTGAAGGAGTGCCAACTGATTAGAGAGTTCGTCCAGAGGCATTGTGTCACGGTCAATGGGTTAGAACTGAGGGAGTGCCACATATTAAGAGGGTTGGTAGTGAGGTATTTGCAGCAGTGTGGGAGTGCCTCGTTCTCAGAGGATATTACTGAGAAAGTGCCTTATTGTCAGTGGAACATGGAGTCTTAGAATCGCAGATGTACAGGATGAAAACTGTCACTTTTGTCCAACTCGTTCACACTGACCAGATAACCAAAATTAATCTATTCCGTTTGGCCATATCCCTCAACCCGTCCTATTCGTGGAGCCATTCACTTGCCTCTGAAATGTTGTTATTGTGCCTACCTTCACCAATTCCACTGGCAGCTTATTGCATACATGTGCCACCCTCGAATTGAAAATGTTGCCCCTTCGGTCCCTTTCTTAACTTCCCCTCTCAAAATAAACACATGACCGTTAGTTTTGGACTCCCTTACCTTGGAAAGACCCTGACTGTTCACCCTATCCATGCTCACATGATTTTATAAACTTCTATAAGGTCCTCCTCGCCCTCTGACACTCCAGGAAGAATGGCCCTAGCCTATTCAGCCTCTCCTTATAGCTCAAACCCTCCAACCCGCCGGTCACAGGCCTTCAATCTGAAAAATAACTCTCGACCACCACCCTCTCTCCTACCTTCTCGTCAATTTTTGTATCCAGATGGCTCGTTCTCCCTGTATTCCATGTGATTTCACCTTGTTAACCAGTCTACCATGCGAACTTTGTCAAACCACTTAATCAAGAGTAGCACCATAGAATCAAGGCTCTCAAACCTACTTTGCCTGCAGTCCTTTGAAGACTTCCCTTCTCTTTCCCGGTAGGCCTGCAAAAGCATTCCTTTTGTGAAGACATTCCAGCCATGGAGGCAACTGCTCTGTTGTATGAAGGATTTGATAAAAGACTGTACACACAAAGCACTTCCACTTGTCACTTCTGAGGCCAAGAAGGTTGCGTTCATGACTCAGTTACTTGGCAATTGTGGGCTTTTGTGTCATTCTGGTTATTACAGAGTATGATCTCGTCTGACATTATCAAGGAATTGCTGCGTTGCTGGATATATGATGCAATGAGATTCAGAAATGGAAATGAAAATGCCTGTGGCATTATTCAAAGAAAGAACGCCTTCTTCTTTGTCCAGTCCAATATTTCAATAATGTTGAACGGATATTTTTCAGGCTGGGAAGGAGGTTTCTAGTGGCATTATCCAGGGGCTGCTACTGGGACTTTTGTCGTTCCTGATAGATAATTAATTATCTTGATCGTGGTGTGCAGGGGACAATTTCCGAGTTAAACTTGAGAATTGAAAATTGTGAGAATAGTGTGGAACTCCAAAAGTGCATTGAAAAGTTGATGGATTGGGCAGATAGGTGGAAGATGAGGTACAATGCAGAGAAGTGTAAGGTGATGCACTTTGTCTTTCAAGTGTTTTTCCTTCCAATGTAAAATAGTAGTATGGACGTGCACAGTTGAAATGATGTTCGCAGTACAGCTGGAGAGAGCAATAAGTAAAGCATACAGCCTTTATTAATAGGGGTATAGAGTATAAGAGTTAGAAGTTGATGATATTGAACTTCTGCAAGGGAAGTTAAATCTCAGCTGGAGTATTGTGCACAGTTGTGGCCTGCATATTATAGGAAAAAGGCAAATGCATTGATGTGCTGATTATTACTAGAATGGTTAGGTAGGAAAAGCTTCAACTACAAGAATAGATTGAAGAGTTTGGGACTGTTCTCTCTCAACAGCAGGCTGAGAGGAGATGGAATTCAGGTTTTCTGAAATCGAGACTGGGCTCAACAGAGTAGATCGGGAGAAGATGTCCCTGCTCGTAGATTAGCTTTATCACAAAGTGTGTAGTTAGGTTATGGAGTCCACTGCTGTAAATGTGATGAATGAAGTTCAATGGAGACGTACAGAGGGCATTGGATGAAAATGGTGTGCAGGTGATAGGCGTTAAAAGGATTTGCATGAGATGATAGAGACAAGTCAGTATGATGGGCCAAATGGCCTCCTTCCCCTTCTGTACTTTTGCGGTTTGGTGTATCCAAAAATTACCTGAAATTTATTACAAACACCAATAAAAAACAGCACTGTTACGACTTAACCATCTTTCAAAGGATTACTTTGACTTCAAAATGGTTTTGTGGACTCTCCGAAGACAGATAACATCGAATTTAAAATGACACAGACGCAGAGGGTCAATATTGAAGCAGTACCTCATTGCAACAGGGTTAGAATTGAGAATACGCCTCTTGATTGGACAGCCAGTACTGAGATTTTGCAGGTCTATCACAGTGTAAATATTGAATGAATGCGTCATTGTCAGAGGGTCAGAACTGTGGGAGTGCATTATTGTCAGAGAGTCAGAACTGAGGCAGTGCCTCATTATGCAGATGTCAGAATTGAAGCAGTGTC
>NW_025968464.1:0-1118 GCF_021869965.1 Rhincodon typus | reverse complement strand
TCATTGTCAGAGGGTCAATACAGAGGCAGTACCTGACTGTAAGGGGGTCAGATCGGAGTGCGCCACATGCTTAGATGCTCAGTTCTGTGGTAGTGCAGCACTCTAAGTGAGTCAGTTCTGAGGCATTGCCTCATTGTCAGAGGGTCATTACTGAGGAACTGTCTCATTTGAAGAGGGTAAGAATTGAAGGGGTCACACACGTTTAGATTATCAGAACGGAGGTACTGCAGATCTATCAGAAGATTAGTCCTGAGGGACTGCCTCGTTGTCAGCAGGTCAGTTTGGAGGAAGTGCTTCACTGTCAGAGCATTGGTACTGAGCGAGTACCTCATTATGAGAGTCAGAATCAAGGGAGTGCTTACATTTTAGACAGTCAGTACATGTAGTCAGCACTGTCAGTCGTGAGTACAAAGGGTCCGTTCTGAAGCAGTGCCTCAATGTAATGTGATCAGAATGGATGGAGGGCCACATGATTTGCGGTTTAGCCCTGAGGATTGGAAGCCCTGTCAGATCTCATTACCGTGATATGGAGGTCTCGAATTTGGACTGAAGGAGCAATGAGGTTCCAAAAGCTTGTGCTTTCAAATAAACCTGTTGGACTGTAACCTGGTGTGGTATGAAATCAGACCTCGTTGCCATCGCGTCAGAACTGTGGGAGTGCATTATAGTCACTGGGTCAGTACTGAGGGAATGCCGCAGTGTCAGAGGGTCAATACTGAGGCCGTGCCTCATTGAAATGGGGTCAGGATTGCGGGTGTACCTCACGATTACAGAGTAAGTACTGAGGAGCTGCAGCTCTGTCAGAGGATCAGTTCTGAGGTAGGACTGGATTGTCAGTCCAGAGGCTCACTGGTCTACATTTCCCTGGCTCTGCCTCAGCCTCAGTATTGACCCTCTGACAGTTATGCACTCCCACTGATCGTACCCGCCAACAGTGCTGAAATGTCACAGGACTGATCCTCTCATCAGAATCGTGGAATCCCCACAGTGCAAAACAGGCCATTAAGCCGAAGTCCACACTGACCCTTCTAAGCGCATCTCACCCATCCCCTTAACCTATCCCTGTAACCGTGCATTTCCCTCAGTATTCTCACATGATGCCCTCCCTGAGAATGGAC
>NW_025968463.1:20974-24900 GCF_021869965.1 Rhincodon typus | reverse complement strand
AGTTCCCCACTCTGGGAAAAAGCTTCTTGCTATTCACCCTGTCTATATTAATGATTTAAATGTAATATCAGACAGCACACAGTTAAGTGGAACAGTGAGCTGTGAGGAGGATACAGGGATGCTTCAGTGTGATTTAGACAAGTTGAGTGAGCGGGTAAATGCATGGCAGATAAGTATAATGTGGATAAATGTGAGGTTATCCACTTTGGTAGGAAAATCAGGAAGGCAGATTATATTTTGAATGGAGATATAGATTGGGAAAGGGGGAGGTATAATGAGACTTGGATGTCCTTGTTCACCAGTCACTGGAAGTAAGCATGCAGGAGCAGCTGGCACTGAAGAAGGCAAATGGTATAAAAACTGAAAGAACTGTGGATGCTGTAAATCAGGAACAAAGCCCAGCAGGTCTGGCAGCATCTGTGAAGAAAAATATCAGAGTTAACGTTTCGGGCCCAGTGAGTCTTCCTCAGAACTTTTGAGGAAGTTTTGAGAAAGGCAAATGGTATGTTGGCCTTCACAGTGAGAGGATTCGAGTACAGGAGCAGGGATACTTGCTGCAATTGTACAGGGTCTTGGTAAGACCACACCTCGAATACTGTGTGCAGTTTTGGTTTCTTTATCTGAGAAGGCATATTCTGGCTACAAAGGGAGGGCAATGAACGTTTACCAGACTGATTCCTGGGATGGCAGGATTGATGTATGAAGAGAGACTAGATCAGTTAGGATTACATTTAAAGGCATTTAGAAGAATTAGGAGGGATCTCAAACATATAAAATTCTCACAGGACTAAACAGGCTAAACACAAGTGGGATGTTTTTGATGACCAGGGCTAGAGGTCACAGACAAAGGATATGGGTAGAGCATTTAGGACTGAGGCGAGGAGCGATTTCTTCATACTGCTTCAGTTCTGAAGAAGAGTCATACTAGACTTGAAAGATAACTCTGTTTCCTCTCTCCACAATGCCAGACTCAGTCAAGAATAAGAAGGAAGTGTATGTCAGGTATAGAAAGCAGAGATTGAGTGAATCCCTAGAAGAGAATAAAGGCAGTAGGAGATTACTTAAGAGGGAAATCAAGAGGTAAAAAGGGGACATGAGATAGCTTTGGCAAATAGGGTTAAGAAGAATCCAAAGGAATTCTACAAATACATCAAGGACAAAATGGTAACTAGGGAGAGAATAGGGCCCCTTAAAGATCAGCACGACCACCTACGTATGGAACCACAGGAGATGGGGGAGATACTAAACGAGTATTTTGCATTTGTATTTACTGTGGAGAAGGATATGGAAAATAGAGAACATGGGGAAATAAATAGCGACATCTTGAAAATTGTCCATATTACAGAGGAGGTGGTGATGGACATCTTAAGACACAAAGGTGGATAAATCCTCAGGACCTGATCAGGTGTACTCTAGAGATTTATGGGAAGCTAGGAAAGTGATTGCTGGATCCCTTGCTGAGATATTTGTATTGTTGATAGCCATAGGTAAAGTGCCAGAGCACTGGAGGCTGGCTAACGTGGTGCCACTATTTAAGAAAGGTAGTAATGAAAAGCTAGGGAATTATAGATCGGTGAGCCTGACGTCAGTGGTGGGTATGTTGTTGGAGGGGATCCAGGGGGACAGGAATACCATGTGTTTGGAAAGGCAAGGACTGATTACGGATAGTCAACATGGCTTTGTGCATGGGAAATCGTATCTCACTAACTTGACTGAGTTTTTTGAAGAAGTAACAAAGAGGATTGATGAGGGCAGAGCAGAGGACATGACCTGTGTGAACTTCAGTAAGACGTTCGACAAGTTTCCTCATGTAGACTGGTTAGCAAGATTAGGTCACTTGGAATACAGGGAGAACCAGCCATTTGGATACAGAAGTGGCTCAAAGGTAGAAGACAGAGGGTGGTGGTGGAGGGTTGCTTTACAAACTGGAGGTCTAGTGACCAGCGGTGTGCTACTGGTGGGTCCACTGCTTTATTGTCATTTATATCAATGATTTGGATGTGAACATAGGAGGTATGATTAGTAAGTTTGCAGATGACACCAAAATTGGAGGTACAGTAGACAGCGAAGAAGGTTACCTCAGAGTACAACAGGATCTTGGTCAGATGGGCCACTGGGCCAATGGGCCAAGGAGTGACAGATGGAGTTTAATTTAGATAAGGTGCTGCATTTTGGAAAGGCAAATCAGGGCAGGACTTATACACTTAATGGTGAGGTCCTGGGGAGTGTTGCTGAACAAAGAGACCTTGGAGTGTAGGTTCATATTTCCTTGAAAGTGGAGTCCCAGGTAGACAGGGTAGTGAAGAAGGCGTTTGGTATGCTTGCTTTTATTGGTCAGTGCATTGAATATAGGAGTTGGGAGGTCATGTTGTAACTGTCCAGGACATTGGCTAGGCCACTTTTGGAATACTGCATGCAGTTTTGGTCTCCCTGCTATAGGAGGGATGTGGTAAAACTTGAGAGGGTTCAGAAAACATTTACAAGGATGTTGCCAGGGATGGAGGGTTTGAGCTACAGGGAGAGGCTGAATAGGCTGAGGCTATTTTCCCTGGAGCATTGGTGGCTGAGGGTGACTTTATAGAGATTTATAAAATCATGAGGGGCATGGATAGGGTGAATAGATAAGGTCTTTTCACCAGGGCTGGCAAGTCCAAAACTAGAGGGCATGGGTTTAAGGTGAGAGGGGAAAAAATTAATAGGGACCTAAGGGGCAAATTTTTCATGCAGTGGGTGGTGCATGTATGGAATGACCTGCCAGAGGAAGTGGTACAATTACAACACTTAAAAGGCATTAGTATGGGTATATGAATAGGAAAGGTTTACAGGGATATGGGCCAAATGGGACTTTATTTATTTAGGATATCTGGTCAGCATGGACGGATTGGACTGAAAGGTCTGTTTTCATACTGTACAATTCTATGACTGTAACTCTATGACCTGCTAAGTTTCTCCAGCATTCTCTGTGTTTGTTTCAGGTTTCCAGATCTGCAATACTGTTCTTGTATTTTAAGACCTAGGTCCAAGTGACCAACTGTCAAATCGAAGAATAACTGACACAAGAGCATCTCATTGTTGCTAAAATCAAAAGGACTGTGAGAAAATCACTTTCCATGCTATGGCCTGTACTTTTGATCACCTTGTTAATATTTGTTTTCCACTCATAGTATCTGCATTAATCCTTCTGTCTCCTAGCTGTCATAATTGTAACTGAGCGTATGTGTGTTGAGGTTGGTTAGCTCGCCAAGCTGGTTTGTTGTTCCGCAGACGTTTTGTTACCGTGCTTGGTAACATCCTCAGTGCAGTACAGATCTACTCCAAAACCTTGACCGTATGTTTATTTGGATTTTTAAAGGGGCAGAGTTTAAATCACACAGTGCAAGATGAGAAATGTTTCTTTTCCCTGCTTTTTGTTAAAGTTAAATGCGTTGCACGAAGTACAGCTATTTGCTGTTCCTGATGAAACCTGGTGTGAAACGTATTTTTCCCTTAGTAATAGCCAGTCAGGCAAATTGCTCCTTTTGGGAGGCCTCATTGGGACGTTAGACATTTATCCAGTTTGTGATGGCTTGAGGAACAATGGGACATGCTAATTGTACACTATTCCCAGTTAAAGTGACACAATCGCCGGGTTCACCTGCTGGCTCAATGGGTTATCATTCCTGATGACAGCTTTGCCCTTTCATTTCAAATTCACTTCTTCACTGAATTCAAATTCCCAGCTACTGTGGTGAGATTTCAACCCGCAACTTTCTTATCATTTGCCCTCCAGATCATGAGTACAGCACCACCCAGTGGCCAATTCACATAAATCATCAATGGACAGTAATCCAGAGCTCCAGGTCAATATTCTGCAGAGATAGTAGGAACTGCAGATGCTGGAGAATCCGAGACAACAAGGTGCAGGGCTGGACGAACACAGCAGGCCA
>NW_025968463.1:0-974 GCF_021869965.1 Rhincodon typus | reverse complement strand
TTCCTGCTCCTCTGATGCTGCTTGGCCTGTTATGTTCATCCAGCTCTACACCTTATTATATCAGCTTACAGCTGATAGTGGGCGACATCAGCTGGATTTCCTAAGCTTCAGGTATTTCACTGGGGGGAGAGAGAGAGAGAGAGGAACAGTGGCAGAGAGAGGGTGAGAGAGAGAGACAGAGAGAGAGAGGGAGGGAGGGAGGGATAGAGAGATAGGTAGGAAGAGAATACCACCTGCTCTTCCAGAGGTCTGAAGCCTACTAACTGTTCACACCCACAAGCTATTTACCTAACCAGGAACCAATCAGAGCATTGTCGTCAGGCTGATCACCTTCGGCGTCCACTATTGGTCATAATTCCACAAACCAATCAACAACGTGTTACAAGCTGAATCTCATTTTATACTTGGGCACTGACACCATGTCATTTGTTTATTCCTTTCCCCGCTGCTTGCAAAGCAACAGTGTAAACATGACTTCCAATGAGATTCAGTAATCTGCTTTATAAAGTACAGCAATTCCTTGCTTAGTTCTTTGTTGTAAAACAGTCTTTTTCCCAGTTTGAGCCACCACAAAAAAAGTAAAAGAAAATAATGCAGTCTTTACCAATCGCAACTCAAAAATGTATCAAGACTGTTACCGACACAAGTTATGCCATTTCACACTATTTCATCTCTTTTCCCCTGTAAAAGGTCAGTGCTGCAGCTCGGCTTTATCAACATAGCTGAGCTTCCCCAAGATGTTGAGTGCTATAGACTGTACACACTTTACATTGACAGTGTCATATCTTAATGTGATTGACTCATCAACAGGAAGGTGTTCCATTCCATCAATGTACAAGCGATCTACGTTCATCCATGCCACCTCTGACAAATCTTCACCAGGTACCCTGGGGCCTGCCATGACACCTGTGTCTTGAGGACTCTCAAGTTCCTGCTCTGTTTCAAGAGCTGGATGGCTATGGGGGGACAAAGAT
>NW_025968462.1:20200-24907 GCF_021869965.1 Rhincodon typus | reverse complement strand
GCTGAAGAAGGGTCTAGGCCCGAAACGTCAGCCTTCCTGCTCCTCTGATACTGCTTGGCCTGCTGTGTTCATCCAGCTCTACACCTTTTTATCATTGAACAGGCTATGCTATTTTCCTTGAACAGAGGATCTTGTTGAGTTGTATAAAATTGTGAGGGGCCCAGACAGAGTGGAAGAGAAGGTCTTATTTACTTGCCTTTGCAGAAAGGTCAGTGGCTAGATTTAAAGTGATTGGTAAAAGGATACTGTATTGTATTGTAAAGATTAGAGGGAAGATGAGGAAAATTATTTTCACCCAGAGGGCGACAGCAGTCTGGAACTCTCCGTCTGAAACGGTAACAGGAGATGGGAATTTTCAACTCATTGAAAAGGTGTTGGATATGCATCTCATAAGCTGTAACCATCAAGGATTTAGTCCAAACGCTGGATAGAAAGTGGATTGCTCCTTGGCTTGCATTGACATGATTAGCAAGTGGCCTCTTTCTGTGCTCTAAACTTTCTACGATTCTACAATGGCCAAGGAATGGGATTTGTCTCAAATACCCAGAAAATACTATTGCTGGTCACAATATTTGATTACAAGAAAGTTCTGCTGGGACAAACAACCTGATAATTTAGAGACCGAGGAGGAGTCAGGAAAGGCAACAATGAAGTTGTCCTGGATGTTGGCAGTATACATGTGGAAACTGATGTATTTCAGATGATGTTATTAAGGATCAGACTGAAAATGAGAAACAGAAATGACCTCAGGACAGAATGTTAAGAGACACCAGAAGTAAATGTGCAGATAAGAATGCACTCCCAACCAGCTAAACACAATGTTAAATAATTTGAAGGACCATCAACAGGACTATTTTAAGAGATTGTGAAGAATATATAGATTCAGGGAAGTGTAAAGGTAATAGGGTAGTGATACTAGGGGATTTCAAATTCCCCAACATTAACTGGGATAGTCTTTGTGTGAAAGATTTAGAGTAAGCGGAATTCTTAAAATGTACCTAGGGCAGCATTTTAAGCCAAAACATAGAAGGCCCTACAAGAGATGGGACATGGTCCTGGATTTAATCTTGGGTAATGAAGCTAGGTAAGTGGTCAATGCATTTTGCAGGCAGTAATTGTAACTCCGTTGGATTCAAGATAGTAAAGGACAAGAGCCTGAAATCAAAATTCTAAACTGGGGGAAGGCTAATCTGAAGAAGATCAGATAGGATTTAGCAAGAGTGGACTGGAAGCAGATACATTCAGGGAGATCTGTATCAGAACAGTGATATGGATTCAAAAAGGAAATGTGGAGAGTACAGGGTCAACTTGCTCCAATAAAGAGAAAAGGTGGGACAATCCAATCCTGTGAACCCTGGATTTTATGGGATATACAGGGATTAAAAGAAAAAGGGAGACTTGTGGCAGATACGAAGGGCTCAGAACAACAGAAGCCTAACAGGAGTATAGAATGTGTATGAGGGAACTTAATAAAGAGATTAGGAGAACTAAAAGGGGATATGAAAGGACACTAGCAAATGAAATCAAAGAAAATTCGAAGTTTTTTTTATGTTAAGGTTAAAAGGATAACGAGGGAGAAAGCAGGGCCCATTAAGGACCACAGCAGTAATTTCTATGCTTAGCCAGAAGATATAGGTAGAGTTCTAAGTTAATACTTTGTGTTGGCATTCATTAATGAGAGGGTGATGGTTTGTGATACAACTAAAGAAATTAGCATAGACAGAGAGGAGGTTCTGAGCTGCCTGGCAGGCTTAAAAGTAAAACTTCCAGGACTGAATGAAATGTATCCAAGATTGTTGAAGGAAGGAAGAGCAAGGATGCTTGCAAAAATTTTCAATTCCTCTTTGGTTGCAAAAGAGGTGCCAGAGGATTGGAGAACAGCCACTGTGTTACTATTTCAAGAATGGATGGGGGAAAAACCAGAAAGTACAGGTCAGTCAGCGTAACCATTGTGGTGGGGAAACTATTGGAAGCAATTCTGACAGATAGGATTAATCTGAGTTTAGAGATTAATCAAGAACTGTCAGCATGGTTTTGTTAAAGGGAAGTGATGTCTGACAAACTTGATTGAATTTTTCAAAGAGGTGACAAGGTATGAAGATGAGGGCAATGCTTTTGATGTCTTCTACTTGGACTTCAGCAAGGTTTTTAATCAGGTCTCATAAGAGAGACTGACAGTAAAGAAAAGAGCCTGTGGGATCCAAGAAAATTTGGCAAATTGTATCCACAATTGGCTGAATGGCAGGAAACAGGCAGCAAGTTCACGTATGCTACAAAACTTGGCACAGTGATAAAGAGTGAGGAGGATAGCCTTAGATTACAGAATGACATTTATGGGCTGGTTAGATGGGTTGATCAGTGGCAAATGGAATACAATCCACGTTAAGTGTAAGGTAATGCACTTGAGCAGGACAAACAAGGCAAGGGAATACATGATGAATGGTAGGAGCCTGTGAAGCACCAAGACTCAATGAGACCTTGGTATGCATGTATACTGGTCCCTTAAGGTATCAGGACAATGGATGAAGTGGTTAAGAAGGCATACAAGATACTTGCTTTCAATAGCCATGGAATACAGGTTGAGGGCAGAGTGGTCATGCTCGAACTGGATAAAACATTGGTGATGTGTGCAGTTTTGGAATATACTTTACAGAAAGGATGTGATAGTATTAGAGAGGGTGCAAGGAAGATTTTCTTGGCTGTTGTCTGGGCTGAAGAGTTTCAGTTATGAAGAGAGATCGGGCAGACTGAGATAGTTTTTCTTCAAGCAAAGGAGATTGAGGGGGGACACGATTGAGATTTATAAAGTTTCTGAGGAGATTTGTAGCTTGGGTTGTGAATGAGGTTGCAGACATGCTCGCTGAGCCGGTGGGTTTGATTGCAAACATTTTGTCACCCTGCTAGGTAACATCTTCAGTGCACTTCTGGTGAAGCTTTATAAAATGATAAGGGGCATAGGTAGGGTAGACAGGAAGAAATTTTTCCCCTTGATGGATGGATTAATGACTAGGGAACACAGATAAGGGGCAGAAGGTTTAGAGGAGATGACAGGAAAAACATTTTCACCCAGAGGGTGGTGCAAATCTGAAACTCACACTCCTGGAAGGGTGATAGAGGCTGAAACCTACATAACATTTAAGATGTATTTATTTGTGCACTTGCAATGCCAAGGCATACAAGGCTATGGGCCACATGCTGCAATATGAGATTGGAATAGTTAGTTGGTTGTTTTTGACTAGTGTATATATGAAGGGCCTTTTCCTGTGCTGTAGATCTCCATGACTCTATTAGTTCCTGGACTATTTCTTCTGGTTTCTAATAGCAATTGTGGGCATTTTTGCTGGTATTTTAAGCTAAAGTATAACTACTCGGCAGGTTGAGTTCTCGTGGTGGTTTAGATCTTTGTGTACCATTTAAATTACTGTGCTGAAAAAGTTACTTTTAGTGCTCAGCCGCATCATCAGAGAGAACCAGCGTATCAAGTCATTTTCACTTTACAAGGCAGGAAATAAACAAAACCTCTAAACTCCTGTAACAATTATTGCAACCCTAAACAAAGGCTACACCAGCAGTAGAATTAGCTATCGAGGTGACTGCTGCTTTTAACTTTTTTCACCTGAGTCCTTTATAGCAGTTGCTGAATATATAAGCACATATTGCATTTCATAGTAAACTGCTGTGTAAAAGTGGTCATTAAGGTCCATATAAAAAGACAGATAGCTTCATTTGATTTTCTCTGGCAACTAAAGGAAGGAGAGAGTTTGGACTGATGACACAATGGTACAGTGAATCACTGACTGCTTAAGCAATGCCGTGTGCAACAGTCACCTCGACAGCTAATTCTACTGCTGGTGTAGCCTTTGTTTAGGGTTGCCTTGTGCACTTATCAACTGAATACTGCCACATTCAGCTGAAACGGAATCCACTCCCTGAACATGTAATGTCTATGTGTGGACACAGAAACACAGGTAAATGCCAACATCCTGACATCCTTATCTGTTCCATCTGATTTGATCTAGCACTGCAGATCAAAAGTTGGCTACTAACCAATAATGTTAACGCCATGGTTCAGGACCCTAGTATGGAACACATACACACCTGAAAGCCACAAGGAGTAGTATAGAACAGAGAGACCTTCACCAACTTCAAGCAATGCTTCCACTACCATTGATAACACTAGAGGAGCTCAGCAGTATCCAACTCAATGAGCATTGAAATTTGTAACAGTACGCTTGGTCACAATGTGGTCATTATGAGAGGAGCCTTGGAACAATCAAGGAAGAAACTGGGAAGGAACACAAAAAGGTGAAGAAGGAAGAAAAAAATTGAGGAGGATGTGCAAGAGGAAGCAATGGTGATTGAAAAGCTGATATTTTAAAATGTTTTGCATTTGCAACAGATGTGGCATCTGGGCAGTGACATTCGGAGAGAGAAAAAAATAACAAAATAAGATCGATTTACTTCTTGTCTAACATATCCTCCACTATCTGCTTTATTTCTGCGATCTACTTTCTCCTCATCCAAGTGATCCTGCATACTAGTCAAGTCTCATGAGCTATTTTAAAGCAGTCAAATTAAACTTAAAAATTTTTGCAAAGAATACCCCAGTCCAAACTGAAAGACACTGGAGACATACTAAGACCTAGAATGGGGAGGAAAGGGAGAAGAACAGTCAGAGCAAAAATAGGAAAGATGTAATTCAGGGCA
>NW_025968462.1:18578-19700 GCF_021869965.1 Rhincodon typus | reverse complement strand
CTAACCTCATCCCGCCCCCTTGACCTGTCCGTCCTCCCTGGACTGACCTATCTCCTCCCTACCTTCCCACCTACACTCGCCTTTACTGGCTCCATCCCCGCCTCTTTGACCTGTCGCTCTCCTCTCCACCTATCTTCTTCTCTATCCATCTTATATCCGCCTACCCCCCTCCCTATTTATTTCAGAACCCCCTTCCCCTCCCCCATTTCTGATGAAGGGTCTAGGCCCGAAATGTCAGCCTTCCTGCTCCTATGATGCTGCTTGGCCTGCTGTGTTAATCCAGCCCTGCACCTTGTTATCTCAGATTCTCCAGCACCTGCAGTTCCGACTATCTCTGATACAGTTTGAAAGGGGAGTTGAGGAAAAACATTTTCACCCAGAGGATGGTGGGGGGGTCTGGAATGCATTGCCAGTGAGGGTAGTTGAGGCAGGAAACCTCACAACTTTTAAAAGTATTTGGATGAGAACTCGATGTATCATAAAATTTAAGGTTACTGGGTCTAGTGTGGGGAAAGTGGGATAGTGTAGGTAATAGTACATTTTTTGGCGGGTCCAGGTCCGGTTCTGAGGAAGGGTCACAGGCTCCTAATGTTAACTCCAATTTCTCTTCACAGATGCTGTGCTGAGCTTTTCCAGCAACTTCTGTTTTTGTTTATTATTTCCATTCTATCATAGATATTTTCATTACTACAAACTAGATGTTTTTCATGTGCTGTATGTAAACTGAACTGGTCATGATTATGTCCTGATGTTGAAAAATACTGAATTTTTACATATATCACAGAAGTACTGCACATGTGAACTCTTCATAAAATATGCATTTTGAAGTTGTTATAAAACAATGATGGTCTTCCCTCACCCTTCTAAATACATGTTTTATGCTTCAATTTTGTTTGGTCATTATTATAAACTAGATGCATGTATTTCTTGTACGCCCAAAAATTATTTTGGTTACAAATCAGCTTCTCTTTCACAAATAGAAAAAGAAATCATACCATCTTCCTTACAAGCCTTCAGAAAAGGTGGAATCCTCTGTATAATATCTGTGGCCTTGTCCCTCACCACTTGTTCTTCATCTTGTAGAAGGGTGAAGATACATCTCCACAGTGTTAATGTATTTAG
>NW_025968462.1:10263-18078 GCF_021869965.1 Rhincodon typus | reverse complement strand
GTTCATCCAGCTCTGCACCTTAACTGTCTGTGGTTGTGTGGTTTATCCCTTGCTCCCTTTTTCAAAAACAGTATCACATTGACAATCCTCCAGCACATCTCTTGTGGCCAGAGAGGAAGTGGACATTTTTGCAAGTGCCCCTGCTATTACCTCCTTTGCCTCGTTGAACGATCTGGGATACCTTTCGTTCGTCCTGGAGATTTATCTACTTTTAAACCTGCCAGATCATTCAGAACATCCTCTCTTTCTATGCTAACCTTTTTAATTGCATCACAGTCCTTCTCCCTAACTGCTATACCCATTTAATCCTTCTAACTGGTGCACACTGACCCAAGATATTCATTGGTTAGAAACCTACCTATATCCTGTAGCTCATGCACAAATTACCACTGTGGTCCTGAATGTGCCATATTCTTTCCCTTATTATTCTTTTACCCTTAAAGTACTTATCTACCAGTGTACTTTCATGTCCCTTTTAGGTTTCCTAATCTCCCGTTTAAATTCCTTCTTGCACATTCCATACCAGTTCTAAGTGGTTAAATTTGCAATTATCATATTGGGATACGTGGTAAAATCAGAGGGTTAATTCAGAAATTTGAGCATTTGTAAAATAAATGTGTCGACTAATGATATATGAAGTTCAACACAAAGGATAGAAAAGTAAATACTACACTTATTTCACAGTGAGTTGAAACAAAAACGGAACCAGGAATCCAGTTAAGATTCTGATGCATTCTAGGTTAGCATTGCTGCCTCACAGCGCTAGGGACCCAGGTTTGATTCCACCCTCGGGAGACTGTCTGTGTGGAGTTTGCACATTCTCTCTGTGTTTTCATGAGTTTCCTCTGGGTACTCCAGTTTCCTCCCACAGTCCAAAGATGCACAGGTTAGGTGGATTGGCCATGGTAAATTTCCCATAGTGTTCAGGGATGTGCAGGTGGTTTAGCCATGGGAAATGCAGGTTACAGGGGATAGGGTAGGGAGGTGGGTCTGAGTGGGATGCTCTTCAGAAGATCAGTAATGGACTTGATGGGCTGAATAGCCTGCTTTCACACTGTTGGGGTTCTATGATTCTAGTCAATACACCACAGCAATCAAGATATACAAAGTGCTAAACTAAATCCGAACTTTATGAATATAAACCAGAGGAAGTTATGATCAAAATGCACAGAGATCCACTCAGACTACACCTAGAATACTGTCAATGAAAATGTGGATGCATAATGAATGCCAGTTTCTGCAGAAGACAAATGCAGTCCCTGCCAAAATGAAAATTACCTCAATGAGCCTGGATGAACATTTAACTTCCACTGTCTTTAGTTCAAGCAGTGGAACTTAGCCTACTGAGAGCCAAATTTAACTTAATGTAGCACACTATTGTAGGATTGAGCAAAAATCCCCCATATTCTGAAATACTAGACCAAAACCCTGGACTGTTCAAAAAAAAACTTTTAAAAGAAAAAGGCAGCTGGGCAATGCTCTCGGAAAAATACACAGACATAGGGATGGCTACCAGGAACCATTGTTTGACCCGAAAATCTAATTCATACCTCGATTCTAAAAAAAATTAATCAAACCTAACACTCTAGACTGAAACTTTTACCCTTCAGGCTACCCAAACACAGACATTATGGAGCCTATATAGATACCAAGATATTCAACTTCAATCAATATTTATGCACAGAAATACTGGACATTCCATTTAATCAAAATACATTCACACCTACTCTTAACTAACAGGAAGCCAATTGCCTTAAAGGGGACACCAGTAACACAATGGCAAGTGCAGATTTGGCATGAAGATAAGAGGCCCACTATTAGTACAACTGCAGGCCCCAATCTCACATGAGTGAGTGATTCACCCCGAGAGCTGTCCACACAGCTACCAACAGAAGAGGATCCGAAAGAGCTACCACCCTGAGAGCAATCCCCACAGCCTTCTCCAGATGACAGATCCTGACGACAATCCTAAAACCTTCCGACACAAGTCTGTCCCATACCAGGGCAACCAATGGCAACTGACCACGACCAGCAGACCTGACAATCAACAACTTCCAAAAACCACCGACCCAACTGACAAGGCTTTTGGCAATAAAGGTTTTATTATTCAATATTCAGATTTATGATTATCATTTGCCTAATTGCTTGCTGTACCAGCATATGAGCATTCAGTACAATAAAACAAAGAACTGTGGATGCTGGAGATCCGAAGCAAACAAAAACAAATCCCTCCACAGATTCTGCCAGACCTGCTGAACTTCTCTAACAATATCTGATTTTGTTTGTTATGAACATTCAGTGACTTGGAAAGAAATACACCTGGGTCCTTTCGGAGATTAGCACTTTCCAATCTCTCATGCTAAGAACTACTCTGCTTTTATGTTTTTTGTTTTAACTGAAATGGATGGTCCATCTGCCATGCTCTTGCCCACTCACTCAACCTGTTCAAATCCCTTGAAATCTCTTCCTCCTTACAATCTTAATCCCACCCAAATTTTGTATTATCTGCAAATGCGAAATATTAAACTTGATCTTCACATTCAAATCATTGATCTAGATTGTGAACAGCACCAAACTTTGTGGTACAGTACTACATTAGTAACAGCCTGCCAAATTGAGAATGACCTTTTTAATCCTACTCTTTTCTGTGTTAATCAAGCCATACCAATATATTACCACCTATCCCATGTGCTCTGATTTTATCTATTAACCCCATGCAGAAGTTTACTGTAAACTTTCTGAAAATTCAAATATACTACATCCACTATTACTCTCTTAGCCACTCTACTAGCAACATCCCGATATAAAAAAACTCCAACAGACTGTGAAACTTTATGGGCAGAATCCAATTTTGGCTAAGTACAAGGTGCATGGAGTATTTTGGAGGGTTTTTCACTACATGGCATGGCAAGATGTCTTGCCATAACATACTAAGTTTGCCTCATTAACTATCTACCCTCTCTGTATGAAATCTCACTCATCCAATTCTAGCCTCATCTTATCAGATGCTGCATTGGAAATGAGTCACCACTTAGTGGAGATAATCTGCTGGAAAACTGACAACCCTCGCACCCACAACTTCTTTAAAAGGCAGCAGTGGAACCAGACAAGCATTAGTATTCCGCGGCTCGCAGACACACTCCTGCACACAAAACCCCACTTTCTCACCATAGTCGCTGTTTAACTCGTCCTTACCATCATCTCATCTAAATACTAAGTCACCATGACTCTAATCCCCTCTACCCATTGGAGATCCTCTGCTTGTTATTGTCCAGTGGGGAAACATCACATATAGATAAAGCAATTAGACAATTCCAAACATGACCTTTTATTTACATCCAGCAAAAGCAAACACAAGCAAAACCAATAGCTCAAAGTTCATAAACACAATGCAAACCAAATGCAAATCATAATCAATTGCGATTTGACAATCCAGAATTATCTTCTATACCTGGATCTCATCTATTTGAACTGGGTGTCATTCAGGTCCCATCTAACTTGCAGTGCCCCAGCTTAACTATATCATGCACAAGGAGGGCATCCCTCTCCAAATTTCTTGCCCTCCTTTTTAAACAACTCAAGGTTTTTGAGAAGATTTGTAGCTCGGGTTGTTGATGCAGTTGTTGACTTGCTCACTGAGCTGGTAAGTTTGTTCACAAATGTTTTGTCACCATACTAGGTAACATCATCAGTGCGCCTCCGGTGAAGTGATGGCGTTCTGTTCCACTTGCTGTTTACGTGTCTCACTTTGCTAGGGTGGATGGCATCACTGCTGGATTTGTTTCTTAGTGGTTGATTTATAGGGCCCAGTTCTAGAAGTTTGTTAATGGAGTTCCGGTTTGAGTGCCAGGCCTCTAGGAATTCTCATGCGCGTCTTTGCTTGGCTTGTCCTGGGATGGCTATGTTGTCCCATTCAAATTGGTGTCCCTCTTTGTCCATGTGTATTGAAATGAGTGATAGTTGGTCATGTCTCTTAGTAGCTAATTGGTGTTCATGAATCCTGATGGCTAGTTACATGCCCTATGTAATATTTTTGCAGTCTTTGCATTGTATCTTGTAAATAACGTTGGATCTGTTAGTTGTGGTTGTCAGATCCTTTATTCTCGTCTGTAGCGGTCAGTTTGTGGGCTACCATGATTCCTAGGGGGCAGAGTAATTTGGTGGTCATTTCAGATATATCTTTAATGTATGGTAGATAGCAAAGCCAAGGAAGAACACCTATACAGTGTCTTTAGAAACAAGAGTTACCTGAAAAGCGTAGTGTGCCGATACCCACACAACAGGAAGACACAACATGTCCAGAGACACTAGTCACCCTACCATACAAATCCAGAAGTGATGCCATCTGCCCCAGCAAACTGAGACACATAAATAGCAAGCCGGACAGAACACCAATGCTTCATTGAAGGCGCACTGATGATGTTACCCAGCATGGTGACAAAACATTTATGAACAAACTTACCAGCTTGGTGAGCAAGTTACCAATCACTTTAAACAACTATCCCCTTTCTCCCAGTTCCTCAGCATCTACCACATCGTTTCAATGCCCATACCATTTGTGTAGATTACAGGATGCTGGATAATGCAGCACACACTGTCTGGACTCTACCAGAAGGTTCCCCCAAGCAGTGAAACCACATTTTCAGCTGCCTATTGTCTGCTCAACCGCAGCTCTGATCAGAACATGGGTACCAGCTTGAAGGTGCCACACCTACCAAGTGATTGATACATTACATCAAAAAGGAAGTGCTTGCTACACTCCGTGTTTTTTCTCATCCCATATCCACAATCAATTATTAATGTTACCATTGCATTCATTAGAGTCATTTTTAAGTCATTGCCACTAACTTCTGCATCATTAAGATACCAATTTGCAAGCACCAACGGCACAGTGATAATTGTCTTTGAAAAGCATTTGAACCCTAAGCATGTGCACTGTGTTAATTGCAAATAAATGAAGAAATAATTACAACTAAAATTAAATAACCAGAATTTTCAAACCCATGCTTCATATATTTGCCCTTTCAAATATCATGATGCTTAGCAGACGACAATCCCATGCTTTTACTCAAAGTGAAACTGACTCCACTCACCCTGGACATTGTCCCAGACATTTTTCAGTTGCATTTCACATCTAGAGAAAGGCAAATGGTGGCTGGAACGTTGACAACAGGCTCCAACTGCACCAGATACCCTCCCACAGACTCCATATCGCCTTTGAATTTGCTCTACCATGAGAGCCCACTTTCACCCATTCCTCCCACGTGGAGGTGCACCATATTGAAATTTGCCTCTGATTGTTCTCTCTTCCCTTTGAACTCCAATGATACCTACCCCGCCTTTTCATTCCTCATGTGGTGTTTACTGTGCTGGTCACTGCCAATATCCCCCTTCCCATAGCTTACCAAGCCCTCCAATGCCTGCCTCCCAAATACCTGGATTACCTGACCCCATCATGTCCTTCTGCCCATCTCTACATCTGCCTGTTCTTTCCCAACCCCAGGCTCAACTTTCCCAGCCCCACGATGCCTCCGTTTCTCTTTGAAATTCCCTCAAAGATCCATGTATGGACTTCCGAGGACTGTATTTGCCTCAGACCTCTGAATAATTTCAACAGACATCCACAAACATGACTGAGCAGACCCTGACTGTTGCCTTTGTAGTCCCAGATGAACAGTGTATAATTTCCCTGATTGATTGTACTGCTCCTTCAGGACTGACCATTGACCACTCCTCAGACTGCAGTTGCACATACCCTCAGACTGTAAGCAGCCCAAATGAACACTGACTGTGGTGCGGCCCTGGAGTAGATGAAGACCATGCCTTAACTGACAGTACCAGGATCCCAAGGACAGTAACTGTCCCTTGACTGAACTGAGGACTATTTCCCAACCATTATCTGACATTGCCATTTGGATGAATAAATGCACAATGCATTTGTCAAACAGGCAGCTGGCACATGCTCTGGATAGTAGAAGGATACCTTGGTGTGCAATACAGCAGAATATCACTCCACCCCAGACAAACTGCTACTGACAAGCATGACAAACAGCCTGTGTGTATGCACAAGAGACTACATCAATATGGCAGTTCTGATAGCCTATAGGTACTGGCTAAAGCACCAGTGCAAATGGAAACTCCCAACATTAGACTCCGGGGTCACAAGTTAATAAGCGCATCACTGACACATCTCTGCAGCTGGTCAAGGAAGAATCATCTGAAGATCAAATACCTGACTGAGCGTGTCCAAACTTTGGGACTAGAATTGGACCAGCTTCTTGACTGACTGGATTCTATCCTCAGCCAAGCAAATGCTCATTCTTTTTGACTTTCATACTTTGCCATTTTCATCCATCACATGCAGTGCATTTACTACACAAGATGTGGGCACATGCTGTAGGTCGGACACTGATACAGTTACTTTTTAAGTGTTCCCCAGTGCCACAAGCTGCCTGCATCTCATTCAGCACTTAAAAGCAGACTAAAACATAGACACTGCTGCCTCTAACTTAGTTCTAAAGACCTTGTGTGCTACAACGCAGGTTCAGTTCAGGAGATGGCAGACTTCATGTCTGTGCTAAATATCCTGCATATCTAAAGGCGATGCCTAGCTGTCTCTCAGCACAAAATGACCTGTCACAGGCATGCAGGTCCTGGCTCCCCCTCAGCTGTAAAGCATACACTCAATACCCTAAAGTCATAGATGAATTTTCTTAGTGTTTGTTATCTTTATATCCATTGGGATTTCTTTAGAATCTAGCGAGTTCTGAAAGGTCAAAACTAATACAATAATTATTCATTAATAATTACAGATTAGGTCAACAGGTTCAGGGGATTTGTCAGCTCCTAGTCTCATTGTTTCTTCAGTACTAGTTTTTATTCGAATAACTTCATTCAAGTTCCTTCTTCTCACTACAGCATTAGTTTCCCACTATTTCTGTACAGATATTTTCCCCTTTCGACTTTAAAGACAAAGTCAAATTATTTGCTTGTTATTCCCTTATTCTCAATTATAGATTATCCTGTTTCTGCCTCCAAGTGTTTATTTCCATTATTTATTTTCCTTCTTACATACCTATAGAAGCTTTCACAATCTTGGTCTTCCACTGGTTTAATATTCTAGCGCCTCTATTAATTATTTGATTATCATTTGCTGAATTCTGAAGTCCTTCCCATCCACAGGCTTCTCACTTTTTGGTAGCATTATACATTTTCTATTTTAAGCTAATAATATCTTTAACTTCTTATGATGTTTTATATTCATTAAGGGAACATGTTTATTGCAAATTGAGTTAATTATTTAAATGCTTGCCCTCACTTACTTTCTGTCATATTTTTATCAATGTACCTTATAAGCCTCTCACAGTTCCTACCAACATATTTTGTCTTTTCTTTCAGATTAAGACTCTAGTTTTGGACTAAACTAAAGTCAAGTTCAAATGTGGTTTGAGTCACACATGCTATGGCTACTTCGAGGAGTCTATTCACTGCACAATACCAGATCGAAAATAATCTATTCCTTTGTTGGTTCCTTAATACATTGCTCTACAAAATCTACCCTGTACATATTCCATGAATTTGTCCTTCTCACTTCAATCACAAATTTAGTTTGCATACTTTATGTGAGAATTTAACACCTATTATTATATTACCTTTGTTATAGACACATTTAATTACCTGATACCCTTTAAAAGTGAGAACGCAACCTATTAAAAAATTATCAATTTATTAGAACATAGAACATTACAGCGCAGTACAGGCCCTTCGGCCCTCGATGTTGCGCCGACCTGTGAAACCAATCTGAAGCCCATCTAA
>NW_025968462.1:0-9763 GCF_021869965.1 Rhincodon typus | reverse complement strand
AATGGAATAGTTTAGGTTAGATGGGCTTCAGATTGGTTTCACAGGTCAGCGCAACATCGAGGGCCGAACAGCCTGTACTGCGCTGTAATGTTCTATGTTCTATGTTCTATTTACTTTGTTCAAAAAGCGCACAATTTATAGACAGTCAATGTGGCATATTATAAATTCCTGCTTTAGAAATAAAACCAGTCTGACTGCAAACCAAAATGCAAACAGATTCTAAAACAAGGCCTCACACCTAACATGCATTGTCTGACCTAAAATGTCACCTCTTCTTTACATTGATAAAACCTTTGGATCTCTCAGGACCATGACTTGAAAAGAATTCAGGGATTTACATATACATATCAATCAAAACCTTCTAACTGATTAAAGATTTAACAGCATCTTAGGTTTGTTTAGTACATTCTCAAAGATGTAAACCTTTGATCTTTTATTTATACATTCTGTGTCTGATACTCTCTCTCTCACTAACACCTGAAGGAGGACTGAGGCTCCAAAGGTTTGTTTTTAAATAAGCCTGTTGGACTATAACCTGGTATCGTGTGATTTCTGATCCTGTTTTGTGTGTTGAGAAACACAGACATGTTCACAATCGGAAGTGAGCTAAAGCAGGCAAGTAGCTGCTCTGTCTTCCACACTGACCATATTGTCAATATCTAGCCTGTTTAGCACATTTGGTTATCTAGGAAATGAAAGGCTAGTGAGGGGAGTTGTGGTATTAATAAGGCTTTTAACTGGGAACTCACTGCTGCCTAGTGAGACATTCATCCTGCCAGTAGTGACAGGTAATATTCATGCAACACAAATGCCAGTTTATGATCATCACCACCCCTTGAAATTCAATGGTGTTGCAATCACCGAATCCCCCATTATCAGCATTCTGGGGGTGAACATTGACCAGAAACACAACTAAACTTGTCACATAAACACAATAGCTACAAGAGCAGGTCAGAGGCTAGGCGGCTACCCTCGGGTGACTGTATGAAATTTACACATTCTCCCCATTGTCTGAGAGTGTTTCTGCTGGGTGCTCCATTTCCTCCCATCATCCAAGATGCGCAAATTAGGTGGATTGGCAATGCTAAATTGCTCATAGTGTCCAGGGATGGGCAGGCTAAGTGGATTAGCTTTGGGAAATGGAGGGTTGCTGAGTTAGAGTAGGGGGGTGGGTCTGAGTGGGATGCTCTTTGGAGGGTCAGTGTGAACTCAAGAGGCTGAATGGCCTGCTTCCACAGTGTAGGGATTCTGTGAATACTATGGTGAGTAACTCACCAAAGCCTCAGGTGGTTGACTTGCTCACCGAGCTGGCTTGTTGTTGTTCAGACATTTCAACACCATGCTAGGTGACATCATCAGTGGAGCCTCCAATGAAGTGATGTTATTCTACTCCGCTTGGAATTTATATTGTCCAGTCCATTATAGTGGGTAGTGTCATTTCCAGTTTTGATCTGTGTGGGTTTGTATATAGGTTCCAATTCCACATGTTTGTTGATTGCATTACGGGTGGAGAACCAAGCCTCTAGGAATTCCCGTGCGTGTCTATGTTTGACTTGGGCTACTATGGTTACCTTGTACCAGTCAAACTGATGGCATTCATTGTCTGAGTGTACCGATATTAAGGAGAGTTCATCATGCCATTGTGCTGCTCGTTGATGGCTAGTTTCCTTCCTGTCTGTCTGATGTAACGTTTGTGGCAGTCATTGCATGGTATTTTGTAAACCACATTGGTTCTGCATGTTGTGGGAATGGGGTCTATAATCCTTGTGAGTGTTTGTCATAGAGTGGCTGTGGCCACCACTAGTGATCTTAGATGTTTTGTTGTCAGTTCCAATATGTTCTTGATGTAGGGCAGTGTGGCCAACTTGTTAGGGTGTACTGTGTCCTCCTGTTGTTGTCCGTTTAGTAGGCATCTGCAGATGAAGTTGCAGGGATATCTGTTTATAGCAAGGATGCTCTTCCTCTTTCCTGCATAGTTCCGGAGTGTTGCAGTGTGCCCTGGCCCAGTTAAATAGCGTCCTAATGCAGCTCTGTATGTGGATGTTGGGGTGCTTGCTGTGGAAGTTAAGGATTCAATCAGTGTGGGTTGTTTTTCTGTATACTGAGGTTTGGAACTCCCTGTTGGTCATATGCTCAACTTTAACATCCAGAAACAGAAGTCGATTGTTGTTTCTTCTTCCTTTGTGAATTTAATCCTTGCGAATACGCTGTTGATGAGGTGGTGGGTCTCTTCTAATTTGTTGCATTTAATAATGACAAATGTGTCATCTAATACCAGATCCACAGTTTAGGTTGATTGCTGGGGAGGATGGTGTGTTCTTGTTTTTGCATGACTTTTTCTGCAATGAGTCCTGAGATGGGTGACCCCATTGGTGTACCATTGATCTGTTTGTATATTTGACCATTAAAGATGAAATCTGTGGTGAGGCAGAGGTCTAGTAGTTTAACTATGTAGTCATTGCTGATGGAGCATCTGGTCTGCATTACTAAAGGAAGCAGCAATGTAGCCATGGTTTCTTTGGCTACTGGGATGTCGATTGATGTGACTAAAGTTGTGACATCAAAATCGTTGTCACTGATTTTTGTGTTCTTGAGGGTATTGAGGAAATCTTGGGTTGAGCGGATGGAATGGGGTGATCCATTGACTAGGCGTTTCAATCTCTGTTGTAGGTCCTTAGCCAGTTTGTGAGAAGGTGCACCTTCTAGGGAAACAATGGGTCTGAGGAGGATGTCTGGTTTGTGTACTTTCCAGCTTAACTGGGACAAGGTAACCATAGTAGCCCAAGCCAAACATAGACATGCATGGGAATTCCTAGAGGCCTGGTTCTCCACCCATACTTCAATCAACAAACATATAGAATTGGACCCCATATACAAATCCATACAGGTCAAAACTGGAAATGATACTACTCACCATAACAGACCAGACAGTATAAATTCAAAGTGGAGTAGAATAACATCGCTTCTTCAGAGGCTCCACTGATGATATCACCTAGCTTGGCGATGAAACGTCCGAACAAGAACAAGCCAGCTTGATGAGCCAGTCAACAACCTCACCCACAACCCAAGCTACAGATCTTTGCTGAAACTTTAATTCACCAAAGCCTGTCCATCATCTACAAGGCACAAGTCACGAGTGCGATGTAATACTTCCCACTTGCCTGGAAGTGTGCAGTTCCAACAACATTCAAGAGGCTTGACACCATCCAGGACAAAGCAGCCAACTTGATTGTCACTACATCCACAAGCACCCACTCCCTCCACCACTGATGCTCAAAGCAGCAGTATGTACTATCTACAAGATGCACTGCAGAAATTTACCAAAGATCCTCATACAGTACCTTCCAAACTCTCAACCACTGATCTAGAAGGACAAGGCCAGCAGATTCATGGGGACACCACCACCTTCAAGCTCTCCTCCAAGCTACTCACCATCCTGACTTGCAGATATATCAATATTCATTCACTGTCACTGGGTTAAAATCCTGGAATTCCCTCCATAAATGGCATTGAGGATCAACCATGGGTCAACCATGGACAGGCAATAAACGGTAGCCAGCACGGACACCTACATCACACAAGTGAATTTAAAAATTGAAATAAAAAAGGCAAATTGAAATAAAAAAAAGGTACAGTGAGATGCTCCCATCTTTGAGATAGGTCTTGCTGGGCTTATTTGATTTTGTCACTAATCTCACCACAGCCCACACTGCTCAGTCCCCCAAAAGATTCAACCCTCAATTCCAATGACTATCTTTCTTTGCACTGCTTATCTGTTTCTGCAACAACTAAATCTGAAAACAAAGAGCTCTTTCCTTTGTTTCAGCTGCCTAAATTCAGATAGGATGGCTATGGCTTTCTCGCTCTTGCTAATGCGTTTGGTAGTCATCTTACTGATCTTTTCTCTCTTTTACAAATGCTATTCATGTCCAGGGATTACAGAAGTTTTGATAATATACAGCCCCATTTAGAGAGGTAGTATAATGCAACTGATTTTCTTTTAAAATTATACCCTGTGATTTTGGCTGCAGCTTAAAGTTCTTTTTCCCAAAAATCAGTTGCTCTTCCTGTGGAGAGAATTAATTTCTGGAATCCTGGAATAAATGCAACATCTGCACAGCTTTGTTTATTTCTGAGGCCTTTTCCTGTGGATTTCAAGCTAGAATGACAGGTTTTTTTCCAACATTGATCACCATGTTGTATTTTGAGTTACTGCTAACAAACACAAATTAAGTAGCATGGATTTAATTTACTTGAAAAAAACTTAATAGGTTTACTCAACAGCAAAATACACTTACAGATAGCTACATATATGCAATTGATTCTAGCATGCTTGCGCTGGAACTGTACATGCAACCGGTCATGTGATTATATCTTGGTTCTTGGTTTATTCTTATATCCTGTTCTCAAAACGACACAGCTGTCAAAACATAAAATATGCTGACTGATGGAAGCACATGTATTATCTAACCCTGCCCAATTGAAGGAATGCACAACAAATAGTTCTTCACAGGATTAAAATTCCTTTGTGGTCAGCAAAATTGGTTAGATTTTTCATTGACTTCGTTCTCTCCCTTAGACTTCTTTTCATAGGTCATTTCAAATCTTCATGTGGCAATACTTACAGCAATATTTGGAGTCGCATCCAAAGCATCAACCAATTTTGCTTTGGCCATTTTTGAGATTAATTCACCATTATTACTGACCCAATTTTGTCTTCCACTTCTATAATTGGATTTATTACATGCACTTGCATAACTTTTCAGTCTTTAATCTTTTCATTTCATTAATGCTACTGTCTAATAGTTGAAATATTTTGTACTCTGACAATCATTGCATTTGCAGCATCCTCAATTCTTTGGACTACTATCAAGAGTTTTGGACCCCTTACTTGATAAAGGATGTAAAGCATTGGAGTCAGTTTACAGAAAGCTTATCAGTTTAATTCCAGAGATGATGCAAAGATAAAAGTGCAGGGATATGTAGTGTCAAGAAAGCAGGGAGGCTGGAGAAGGACTTAGACAGGCTAGGGGAGTGGGCAAAGAAGTGGCAGATGGAACATGGGCAAGTGTGAGGTCATGCACTTTGGTAGGAAGAATAGAGGTGTAGACTATTTTCTAAAGGGGGGCATGGTTTCAGAAATCTGAAACACAAAGGGGCTTGAGAGTCCTAACTCAGGATTCTCTTAAAGTTAGCAGGCAGGCTCAGTTGACAGTTAGGAAAAGAAATGCGATGTTAGCATTCATTTCAAGAAGGCCAGAATACAAGAGCAGAAATTGTACTGCTGAGGCTGTATAAGGCTCTGGTCAGACCGCATTTGGAATTTTGAGAGCAGTTTGGGCCCTGTAACTAAGGAAGAATGTGCTGGTCTTGGAGAGGGTCCAGAGAAAGTTTACAAGAATGACCCTGGGGATGAAAGGCCTGTCATAGGAGGAGCAGTTAAGGACTTGGAGTCTGTACTTGGAGTTTAGAAGGATAAAACTTACAAAATACTGAGACCTGGATAGAGTGGATGTGGAGAAGATGTTTCCAATAGTAGGAGAAACTAGGATGTATGGGCACAGCCTCAGAGTGAAGAGATAATCCTTTAGAACTGAGATGAGGAGAAATTTCTTCAGTCAGAGGGTAGTTAATCTGTGGACATCATTGCCACAAAGAGCTGTTGAGGCCAAATCGTGGAGTGTATTTAAGACAGATAGATAGGCTCCTGAGTGGTAAGAGGATCAAGGGTAACAGGGAGAAGGCAAGAGAGTGGTGTTGAGAAAGATATCTGCCATGATCCTTTGGCAGAACAGACTTGATGGGCTCTGCTCTTTATCTTATGTCTTACGAAAGGCTTGTCTTATGTCAAGAAATTGAATAGTTAAGGCCTATACTTGCTAGATGTTAGAAGAGTGAAAAGGAGATTTAATTGAGGTCTAAGATGCTAAAAAGTATTGACGAAGATGACAGAATGGATGTTCACCCTTGTGGGGCAATCAAGAATGAGAGATCATTGTTTTACACTGAGGTTTGGCAGATTTAAAACAGAGATGAAGAGGAATTACTTTTTTCAAAGAATCATGAATCTGTGGAATTCACCACTAAGAGTGTAGTGGATGCCAGGTCACTGAATCAACCTGAGGAGGAGATAGAGAGATTTTTAATTAATAATTGTCTAAAGGGTTCTGGGGAGTGGGCAGGAAAGGAGTTGATGCCAAGATGAGATCAGCTATAATCATATTAAATGGTGGAACATGGTCAAGGGGCTTAATCATCTACTCCTGCTCCTAGTTCTTATATTCTTTATGTCACAGGAGAAACTTTAATTTGTTCATTGAAGGTTGAAGGACTTCTTGCTGCCTCGTGCTCATGCCCGAGTTTGAAAAGTCGATCAATTTTGCTTCCAATTTCTATAATCTCTTACCTTTAGCTGGTCCATCTCTGACTCTTCTCTTCCTTGGTGTCACTGTTTCCATTTCTGAGAATAGGTTGTCAACCAATATCCATCACAAATCCACCAACTTTCAGGAGTTATTATACTTCCTCACACCCTGCTTCCTGCAAGGACTCCATTCCATTTTCCCAGTTTCTCCATCTTCATCATAACTGTTCCAATTACGCCACCATCTATCAAGCTCTGATCTGTCCTCCTTTTTCCTTAACTGTGGATTCTCCTCCACCATCTACCCTCATCCCTTCCTCTCCTTCCCAGAGCAATGACAGGATTCTTTTTGTAGTAAATTGACACCCCACTAGCTTCCACATTCAAAATTTCTGCCATCTCCAGCAGTATGCTACCACCAAACCCTCCTTTCTACTATCAGTATTCTGCAGGGATCATTCCCTCAGGGACATCCTGGTCCACTCTTCCGTCACTCTAATACTTCCTCATTCTCCCATGGCACCTTCCCATGTAATTGCAGATGGTGTAACAGTTGCATATTCACTTCCTCTCTCCTTGCTGTCCAAGGACCTAAACACACTATCCAGGTGAGGCAGCATTTTACAATGCTTCTTTCGATCTGGTCTACAGCATTCACTACTCACAATGTGGTTTCCTTTACTTTAGCAAGATCAAATGCAGACTGGGCAACTGCTTTGTAGAAGATCTCTACTCTGTCTGCAGGAATGACAACCTTCCAGTTGCTCACCATTTCATTAAATCACCTTGCTTCCATGTTAACAATTCCACTTTTTGTTTTTGTAACGTCCTGGTGAATCTCCTCTGCACCCTCTCCAGTGCATTCACATCCTTCCAATAGTATGGTGACCCAAACTGCACATAGTATTCCATCTGCTACAGTTTTCCATGCAACCTAGAGGAACAACTTCCCATTTTCCACGTAGACACTTTGCAGCCCATAGGACTCAATGTTGAGTTCCACAACTTCTGGAATATAATCTCTATACTCACTTTTTCCTTACTTCCGTCACCCTACCCTGGCCTTGTCTGGTTTCTGCCTTGTTGGTGGCTTTCTTCTCAGCAGAGCTGACTCATTTTCACCTTTTTACAGTTAACATTTACACCTATTTTCCATCACTATCATCCTTTACCAGCATTATCACTGCCTGTGTCTTTTGTCCAGGGCAGTCAATAATCTGTTCTATTTGCTCCTCCTCCCCATCTGTTTATGGCACAACAACAACCATTTTCCAATTTTTCTGTTACAAAGAAGAATCATACTGGATTCAAAGTGCTAACAGTGTTTGTCTCCACAAATGCTGCCAGACCTGGTGAGTTTCTTCAGCATTCGTTGTTGCTATTTTAGATTTCAACAACCTGCAGCATTTTGCTTTTAAATAAAGCAAATGGCTGCTGCCATTAAAAAAAAACTCAAACATCCAGGAGGTTCTCCTTCTCTAAGACACAATGGCCAAAACGGGATCTGTTTTCTATCCAAATGAGACACCTTATCATAATTCTGTAATTCAAATACTAGTAACAATCCAAGGTGTACAAGTCCATAGATCCCTGAAGGTAGGCAGGGTACTATTGGAAGGACGTGATTGCATTGAAGAGAATGCAGAGGAGATTTACCAGGATGTTACAAAAAGAAAAATTGCTGGAAAAACTCAGCAGGTCTAGCAGCATCTCAGGAGAGAAAGAAGAGTTAACATTTCAAGTCTACCCTTCTTCAGAACCGATGGTAGTTAGGAAAAGGTTTGTATTTATGTAGATGATAGGGTGAGGGGCGGGCAGGAGGAGGGGTAAATCATAGATGGAGATGGAGCCCAAAGGAAGAAAAACAGTTGGACATTCAAAGGAGTGGGTAAAGGTCAGTTTGATGTGGAGGTGCCAGTGTTGGAATGGGGTGGACAAGATCAGAAATCACACGATACCAGGTTATAGTCCAACAGGTTTATTTGAAAACAAACTTTGAGCCTTGCTCCTTCTTCAGGTGTTTGTACAGTTTTGGATTACTTATTACTCTGGTTAGACCCTCAGAATGTGACTCTTATACCTATCATGTTACTCCAACACCACCTTATTTTTAATTTTTGTAATTATCCCTGTCTCAATTAATCAGATTAGAGGTCATCTCTTCACTTGCTATTCAACTGTTGACACTTTACTCATCCTGTCTGACACTTGATCACCTGCAAAGACTTATTACTCAGCCAGTCGACACTCCACTCATACCATTTGTATGATCGTTTGATCTCTCCGCCTATAAATTCTGTGCCTTTGTCCTTCTCTTCACTTTGCCTGAAGAAGGAGCAGCGCTCCAGAAGTTTGTGATTTCAATTAAATCTGTTGGACTACAATCTTGTGTTGTTTGACTTCTGACCTGGATAGGTGTGGCTAGCTCTCACAGACCAGGATTTTAATTTTCTTTTAGTTTTTGGGTTTAGCTTTAAGCAGTTGTTGTTGTGGGTGAAGTGTTTGCCCTCTCTCGGTTACAGCCAGAAGCTGGGGTTTCTCTCTTCTGCCGACTGTATTTGGATAGGGTTACCTATGAGAAAAACCCGTTTTTCTGAATTTGCCTTTTTGTGAAAGGGTGTGTTTGAGATGTTGCTGCATTGGAACAGTTAATTAGTAATAGTTATGGTATCTATTATTGAGCTAAGTTTTCCAATAGATTTGTTATTCTAGATTCCCCTTTCTTTGGTTGTATTTTATCTATAGTGCTTAAATAAATTGCATTTTTGCTTACCACTGGAGTAATTTTTGCCTCTGGAACAAGACATTTTACAATTGCCTTAAAAATGAGAAATTGTTAGGGTCTAGGCTACCTTCTTAAAATATTTTGGGGGATCCAGTCTGGTCCATAACACTGCAACGAAATGTAAAATGTCGCAAGGTGACGAAAGATGTAACAGAATCCTCAACAGTAAGGGCTGAATCTCTGGGGACACGTCCTTCTTCATTGGTGGTAAGCAATTAAATGATCCAGGCTGTGCCTTCTGCGCATTTGGAAATCACATGGATCTCAAACTCTATTCCATGCCATACACCTCAACCTGGTTCAACAGAGATCAGTTGAAACGTTTCTGAATAAGGAGCCCAATCCCCTCACCCTCAACATTCATTCATTCTAACAAACCCTTTGTAACTGGAGCTGCGTCCGGTCACTTCACTGGGCAACCAGACACCTCTCTGTTCAGTGTCATCTTCCTCGGTCTCCAAATCCCTCTGCTTTTCTGCTAATGTACTGTTTCCTTTTAGGGTCTCACAGCCCTCAAGCTCTGCAGCTCTCTGACGGATATTATTATAGAGAACACAAGAGGCTACCACAAATGATAAGGGATAACAAGGTGTAGAGCTGGATGAACACAGCAG
>NW_025968461.1:23807-24919 GCF_021869965.1 Rhincodon typus | reverse complement strand
CTTTATCTCTCTCTCTGTGGGACGTCACTCTCTCTCTGCGGGATGTCTCTCCCTGTCTCTCTGCGGGACGTCTCTCTCTCTCTCTCTGTGCAAGACGTCTCTCTCTCTGATGGATGTCTCTCTCTCTCTGCGGGACGTCACTCGCTCTCTCTCGGCAGGACGTCTCATTCTCTCTCACTCTGCGGGACGTCTCTCTCTCACTCTCTCTCTCTGCAGGACGGCTCACTCTCTCTTTCTCTCTCCCCCTGTCTGCGGGACGTCTCACTCTCTCTCTCTCTGCTGGACGTCTCTCTCTCTCTCTCTCTCTCATTCTGCGGGACATCTCTCTCTCTCTGCGGGACGTCTCTCTCTCTCTCTGCGGGACGTCACTCACTCTCTCTGCGCGGGACGTCTCTCCCTCTGTGCGGGACATCGCTCTCTCTCACTCTCTCTGCGGGACGTCTCTCTCTCTCTCTCTGCAGGACATCTCTCTTTATCTTTCTCTGCGGGACGTCTCTCTCTCTCTGCGGGACGTCTCTCTCTCTCTGCGGGACGTCTCTCATTCTCTCTGCGCGGGACGTCTCTCTCTCTGTACGGGACGTCGCTCTCTCTCACTCTCTCTGCGGGACGTCTCTCTCTCTCTCTCTGCAGGACATCTCTCTGCGGGACGTCTCTCTCTCTGCAGGACGTCTCTCTCTCTCTCATTCTGCGGGACGTCACTCTTGTTCTCTCTCTGTGCAGGACGTCTCTCTCGTTCTCTCTCTGTGCGGGACGTCTCTCTCTCACTCTCTCTCTCTGTGGGACGTCTCTCTCTGTGCGGGACTCTCTCTCTCACTTTCTCTCTGCGGGTCGTCTCTTTCTCTCTCTCTCTCTGTGCGGGACGTCTCTCTCTCTCTCTGCGGGACGTCTCCCTCTCTTTATCTCTCCTCTGCGGGATGTCTCTCCCTCTCCCTCTCCAACTGCGGGACGTCTCTCTCTCTCTGTGGGACATCATTCTCTCTCTCTGCGGGACGTCTCTCGCGCTCTCTCTGTGTGCGGGACATCTCTCTCTCTCACTCTCTGCGGGATGTCGCTCTCTCTCTGGGACGTCTCTCTCTCTCTCTCTCTCTCTCTCTCTGCGGGACGTCTCTCTC
>NW_025968461.1:22442-23307 GCF_021869965.1 Rhincodon typus | reverse complement strand
AGAGAGAGAGAGAGTCGTCCCGCAGAGAGAGAGAGAGACGTCCCGCAGAGAGAGAGAGAGACGTCCCGCAGAGAGACAGGGAGAGACGCCCTGCAGAGAGAGATAGAGATGTCCCGCAGAGAGAGAGAGAGAAAGACGACCTGCAGAGAGAGATAGAGACGTCCCGCAGAGAGAGAGAGAGAGAGACCTGCAGAGAGAGAGAGAGATGTCCCGCACAGAGAGAGCGAGAGAGAAAGAGAGAGACGTCCCGCATAGAGAGAAATGTCCCGCAGCGAGAGAGAGAGAGTCGTCCCGCAGAGAGAGAGAGAGTCGTCCCACAGAGAGAGAGAGAGACGTCCCGCAGAGAGACAGGGAGAGACGTCCCGCAGAGAGAGAGAGAGAAAGACGACCTGCAGAGAGAGAGAGAGATTTCCCGCACAGAGAGAGCGAGAGAGAAAGAGAGAGACGTCCCGCATAGAGAGAAATGTCCCGCAGCGAGAGAGAGAGAGATGTCCCGCACAGAGAGAGGGCGAGAGAGAGATGTCCCGCACAGAGAGCGAGAGAGATGTCCCGTGCAGAGGGAGAGCGAGAGAGAGAGAGATATCCCGCACAGAGAGCGAGAGAGAGAGATGTCCCGCACAGAGAGAAATGTCCCGCAGCGAGAGAGAGAGATAGAGATGTCCTGCAGAGAGAGAGAGATAGAGAGAGACGACCTGCAGAGAGAGAGAGAGAGAGAGAGAGACGACCTGCAGAGAGAGAGAGAGAGAGACGACCTGCAGAGAGAGAGAGAGATGTCCCGCACAGAGAGCGAACGAGAGAGAGATGTCCCGCACAGAGAGCGAGAGAGATGTCCCGCGCAGAGGGAGAGCGAGAGAGAAAGAGAGAG
>NW_025968461.1:21171-21942 GCF_021869965.1 Rhincodon typus | reverse complement strand
GACGTCTCTACCTCTCTGTCTCTCTCTCTCTCCTTGTCTGCCGGACCTCGCTCTTTCGCTCTCTCTGTCTGCCGGACGTCTTTCTCTCCAGCTCTCTCTCGCTCTCTCTGTCTCTGTCTGCGGGACGTCTCTCTCTCTGTCTGCGGGACGTCTCTCCCTCTCCCTCTCCAACTGCGGGACGTCTCTCTCTCTCTGCGGGACATCTCTCTCTCTCTCTGCTGGACATCTCTCTTTATCTCTCTCTCTGCGGGACATCTCTCCCTCTCCCTCTCCAACTGCGGGACGTGTCTCTCTTTCTCTGCTGGACGTCTCTATCTCTCTGTCTCTCTCTCTCTGCGGGACATCTCTATCTATCTCTCTCTCTGCAGGTCGTCCCTCTCTCTGCGGGACATCTCTACCTCTCTCTCTGCGGGACTTCTCTATCTCTGTCTCTCTCTCTCTCTGCAGGTCGTCTCTCTCTCTCTCTCTGCGGGACGTCTCTCTCTCTCATTCTGCGAGACGTCTCTCTCTCTCTCTCATTCTGCGGGACGTCACTCTCTCTCTCTGCAGGACGTCTCTCGCGTTCTCTGTGCGGGACGTCTCTCTCTCTCTCTCTCTCTCTGTGGGACGTCGCTCTCTCTCTGCGGGACGTCTCTCCAGGTCTCTGTGGGGCGTCTCTCCCTGTCTCTCTGCGGGACGTCTCTCTCTGTCTGCGGGACCTCGCTCTCTCTCTCTCTCTCTGTCTCTCTCTGCGGGACGTCTCCCCCTCTCTCTCTCTATGCGGGACGTCTC
>NW_025968461.1:20219-20671 GCF_021869965.1 Rhincodon typus | reverse complement strand
AGAGATAGAGACGTCCCGCAGAGAGAGAGAGACACGTCCCGCAGAGAAAGCGAGAGAGTGAGACGTCCCACAGAGAGAGAGAGACGTCCCGCAGTTGGAGAGGGAGAGGGAGAGACGACCTGCAGAGAGAGAGAGAGAGATGTCCCGCACAGAGAGAGAGACGTCCCGCAGAGAGAGAGAGAGAGAGAGAGAGAGAGACGACCTGCAGAGAGAGAGAGAGACAAAGATAGAGAAGTCCCGCAGAGAGAGAGAGAGAGAGAGATGTCCCGCAGAGAGAGAGACGACCTGCAGAGAGAGAGAGAGACAGAGAGATAGAGACGTCCCGCAGAGAGAGAGAGACACGTCCCGCAGAGAGAGCGAGAGAGAGAGACGTCCCACAGAGAGAACGCGAGAGACGTCCCACAGAGAGAACGCGAGAGACGTCCCGCAGAATGAGAGAGAGAGACGTCCCG
>NW_025968461.1:19772-20119 GCF_021869965.1 Rhincodon typus | reverse complement strand
AGAGAGATAGAGACGTCCCGCAGAGAGAGAGAGAGATAGAGACGTCCTGCAGAGAGAGAGAGATAGAGACGTCCGGCAGAGAGAGAGAGACGACCTGCAGAGAGAGATAGAGACAGAGAATAGAGATGTCCCGCAGAGAGAGAGAGAGAGACGACCTGCAGAGAGAGAGAGAGAGAGAGAAATGTCCCGCAGAGAGAGAGGTAGAGATGTCCCGCAGAGTGAGGGACGACCTGCAGAGAGAGAGAGAGATAGGTAGAGATGTCCCGAAGAGAGAGAGAGACAGAGAGATAGAGACGTCCCGCAGAGAGAGAGAGACACGTCCCGCAGAGAAAGCGAGAGAGTGAGAC
>NW_025968461.1:18692-19272 GCF_021869965.1 Rhincodon typus | reverse complement strand
CAGTTGGAGAGGGAGAGGGAGAGACGTCCCGCAGACAGAGAGAGAGACGTCCCGCAGACAGAGACAGAGAGAGCGAGAGAGAGCTGGAGAGAAAGACGTCCGGCAGACGGAGAGAGCGAAAGAGCGAGGTCCGGCAGACAAGGAGAGAGAGAGAGACAGAGAGGTAGAGACGTCCCGCAGAGAGAGAGAGATAGAGACGTCTCCCAGAGAGAGATAGAGACGTCTCCCAGAGAGAGATAGAGACGTCTCCCAGAGAGAGAGAGATAGAGACGTCTCCCAGAGAGAGAGAGAGACGTCCAGCAGAGAGAGAGAGACATCCAGCAGAGAGAGAGAGAGACGTCCCGCAGAGAGAGAGAGACGTCCCGCAGAGAGAGACATCCCGCAGAGAGAGAGAGACATCCCGCAGAGAGAGAGAGAGAGAGAGAGAGAGACATCCCGCAGAGAGAGAGAGACATCCCGCAGAGAGAGAGAGAGAGAGATAGAGACGTCCCGCAGAAAGAGAGAGAGAGATCCCACAGAGAGAGAGAGAGACGTCCCGCACTGAGAACGCGAGAGACGTCCCGCAGAGAGAGTGACGTCC
>NW_025968461.1:17672-18192 GCF_021869965.1 Rhincodon typus | reverse complement strand
GATGTCCCGCAGAGAGAGAGAGAGAGAGACGTCCCGCAGAGAGAGAGAGACGACCTGCAGAGAGAGAGAGAGATAGAGATGTCCCACAGAGAGAGAGAGAGAGAGACGACCTGCAGAGAGAGAGAGAGAGAGACGTCCCGCAGAGAGAGAGAGAGAGACGACCTGCAGATAGAGAGAGATAGAGACGTCCCACAGAGAGAGATAGAGACAGAGAATAGAGATGTCCCGCAGAGAGACAGAGAGAGACGACCTGCCGAGAGAGAGAGATAGAGACGTCCCGCAGAAAGAGAGAGACGTCCCGCAGAGAGAGAGACGTCCCGCAGAGAGAGAGACGTCCCGCAGAGAGAGAGACGTCCCGCAGAGAGAGGGAGAGAGAGAGACGTCCCGCAGAGAGGGAGAGAGAGAGAGATGTCCCACAGAGAGAGAGAGAGACAGAGATAGAGAAGTCCCGCAGAGAGAGAGAGACGAGCTGCAGAGAGAGAGAGAGATGTCCCGCAGAGATAGAGATGTCCCGCAGAGA
>NW_025968461.1:16628-17172 GCF_021869965.1 Rhincodon typus | reverse complement strand
GAGAGAGAGAGAGACGAGCTGCAGAGAGAGAGAGAGAGAGATAGAGATGTCCCGCAGAGATAGAGATGTCCCGCAGAGAGAGGGACGTCCCGCAGCGAGAGAGAGACGTCCCGCAGAGAGGGAGAGAGAGAGATGTCCCGCAGAGAGAGAGAGAGAGCTGCAGAAAGAGTGAGAGAGAGAGAGATGTCCCGCAGAGAGAGAGATAGAGATGTCCCGCAGAGAGAGGGACGTCCTGCAGAGAGAGAGAGACGACCTGCAGAGAGAGATAGAGACGTCCCGCAGAGAGAGAGAGATGACCTGCAGAGAGAGAGAGAGACAGAGAGATAGAGATGTCCCGCAGAGAGTGGGACGTCCCGCAGAGAGAGAGAGACGACCTGCAGAGAGAGATAGAGACGTCCCGCAGAGAGAGAGAGACAGAGAGATAGACACGTCCCGCAGAGAGAGCGAGACACGTCCCGCAGAGAGAGCGAGAGAGAGACACGTCCCGCAGAGAGAGCGAGAGAGAGAGACGACCTGCAGAGAGAGAGAGACAGAGAGATAGAGA
>NW_025968461.1:16286-16528 GCF_021869965.1 Rhincodon typus | reverse complement strand
AGATAGAGACGTCCCGCAGAGAGAGAGAGACGACCTGCAGAGAGAGACAGAGAGATAGAGACGTCCCGCAGAGAGAGAGACACGTCCCGCAGAGAGAGCGAGAGAGAGAGACGTCCCGCAGAGACAGAGAAGGATGTCCCACAGAGAGAAAGACGTCCCGCAGTTGGAGAGGAAGAGGGAGAGACGTCCCGCAGAGAGAGAGAGAGACGTCCCGCAGAGAGAGAGAGACGTCCCGCAGAGAG
>NW_025968461.1:15396-15786 GCF_021869965.1 Rhincodon typus | reverse complement strand
CTCTCTGCGGGACGTCTCTATCTCTCTGTCTCTCTCTCTCTCTCTGCAGCTCGTCTCTCTCTCTCTGCGGGACTTCTCTATCTCTGTCTCTCTCTCTGCAGGTCGTCTCTCTCTCTCTCTCTGCAGGTCGTCTCTCTCTCTCTCTCTGCAGGTCGTCTCTCTCTCTCTCTGCGGGACGTCTCTCTCTCTCTCATTCTGCGGGACATCTCTCTCTCTCTCTCTCTGCAGGACGTCTCTCTCTCTCTCCCTCTCTGCGGGACATCTCTCTCTCTCTGCGGGACGTCTCTCTCTCTCTCTGCGGGACGTCTCTCCCTCTTCCTCTCCAACTGCGGGACGTCTTTCTCTCTGTGGGACATCCTTCTCTGTCTCTGCGGGACGTCTCTCTCTCTC
>NW_025968461.1:15044-15296 GCF_021869965.1 Rhincodon typus | reverse complement strand
CTCTCTCTCTGCGGGACGTCTCTCTCTCGCTCTCTCTCTGCGGGATGTCTCTCTCTCGCTCTCTGCGGGACGTCTCTCTCTCTGCGGGACGTCTCTCGCGTTCTCTGTGCGGGACGTCTCTCTCTCTCTCTCTGTGGGACCTCTCTCTCTCTTTCTGCGGGACGTCTCTATCTCTCTCTCTCTCTCTCTCTCTCTGCGGGATGTCTCTCTCTCTCTCATTCTGCGGGACGTCACTCTCTCTGCGGGACGTCT
>NW_025968461.1:13874-14544 GCF_021869965.1 Rhincodon typus | reverse complement strand
GACGTCTCTATCTCTGCGGGACGTCTCTATCTCTGCGGGACGTCTCTATCTCTGCGGGACGTCTCTATCTCTGCGGGACGTCTCTATCTCTGCGGGACGTCTCTCTCTCTCTCTGCGGGACGTCTCTCTCTCATTCTGCGGGTCGTCTCTCTCTCTCTCTGCGGGACGTCTCTCCAGGTCTCTGTGGGGCGTCTCTCCCTGTCTCTCTGCGGGACGTCTCTGTCTGCGGGACCTCGCACGCTCTCTCTCTCTCTGTCTCTCTCTGCGGGACGTCTCCCTCTCTGCGGGACGTCTCCCCCTCTCTCTCTATGCGGGACGTCTCTCTTTATCTCTCTCTCTGCGCAGGACGTCTCTCTGTCTGCGGGACGTCTCTCTCTCTCTCTCTCTCTCTGCGGGACGTCTCTCGCGTTCTCTGTGCGGGACGTCTCTCTCTCTCTCTCTCTCTGCGGGACGTCGCTCCCTCTCCCTGCGGGACGTCTCTCCAGGTCTCTGTGGGGCGTCTCTCCCTGTCTCTCTGCGGGACGTCTCCCTCTGTCTGCGGGACCTCGCTCTCTCTCTCTGCGGGACGTCTCCCCCTCCCTCTCTCTATGCGGGACGTCTCTCTTTATCTCTCTCTCTGCGCAGGACGTCTCTCTCTCTCTCTCTCTGCGGGACGTCTCTCTCTCTCTGC
>NW_025968461.1:12943-13374 GCF_021869965.1 Rhincodon typus | reverse complement strand
TCTCTCTGCGGGACGTCTCTACCTCTCTGTCTCTCTCTCTCTCTCTCCTTGTCTGCCGGAACTCGCTCTTTCGCTCTCTCTGTCTGCCGGACGTCTTTCTCTCCAGCTCTCTCCAGCTCTCTCTCGCTCTCTCTCTCTCTGTCTGCGGGACGTCTCTCTCTCTGTCTGCGGGACGTCTCTCCCTCTCCCTCTCCAACTGTGGGATGTCTCTCTCTCTCTGTGGGACATCATTCTCTCTCTCTGCGGGACGTTTCTCTTTCTCTCTCTCTCTGCGGGACATCTCTCTCTCTCTCTGCTGGACGTCTCTATCTCTGTCTCTCTCTCTCTGCGGGACATCTCTATCTATCTCTCTCTCTCTCTGCAGGTCGTCCCTCTCTCTGCGGGACATCTCTACCTCTCTCTCTGCGGGACATCTCTCTCTCTCTCTCTCT
>NW_025968461.1:12127-12843 GCF_021869965.1 Rhincodon typus | reverse complement strand
ACGTCTCTCGCGTTCTCTGTGCGGGACGTCTCTCTCTCTCTCTCTCTCTGCGGGACCTCGCTCTCTCTCTCTCTCTGCGGGACGTCACTCCCTCTCCCTGCGGGACGTCGCTCTCTCTCTGCGGGACGTCTCTCCAGGTCTCAGTGGGGCGTCTCTCCCTGTCTCTCTGCGGGACGTCTCCCTCTCTGCGGGACGTCTCCCCCTCTCTCTCTCTGCGGGACGTTTCCCGCGTTCTCTCTCTGTGTGGGACGTCTCTCTCTCTCTGCAGGACCTCTCTCTCACTCTCTCTCTCTCTCTGCAGGACGTCGCTCTCTCTCTCTCTGCGGGACGTCTCTCTCTCTCTCTCTGCGGGACGTCTCTCTCTCTCTCCTCCGGACGTCTGTCTCTCTCTCTCTCGCTCTCTCTCTCTGCCGGACGTCTGTCTCTCTCTCTCTCCCCATCTGCGCGACGTCTCTCTCTCTCTCTGCCGGACGTATCTCTATCTGCGGGATATCTCTCTCTCCCTCTGCGGGACGTCTCGCTCTCTCTCTGTGGGACGTCTCTCCCTCTCCAACTGCGGGGCATCTCTCTCTCTCTGTGGGCCATCATTCTCTCTCTCTGCGGGACGTCTCTCTCTCGCTCTCTCTGCGGGACGTCTCTCTCTCTCTGCCTGCGGGACGTCTCTCTCTCTCTCTCTCTCTGCGGGACGTCTCTCTCTCTCTCTCTCTGCGGGACGT
>NW_025968461.1:10937-11627 GCF_021869965.1 Rhincodon typus | reverse complement strand
GACGTCCCGCAGCGAGAGAGAGAGAGATGTCCCGCAGTTAGAGAGAGGGGGAGAGAGAGAGCAGGAGACGTCCTGCCCAGAGAGAGTCGTCCCGCAGAGAGAGAGAGATAGACGTCCCGCAGAGAGAGAGAATGATGTTCCGCAGGGAGAGAGAGAGAGACGAGAGAGAGAGACGTCCCGCAGAGAGAGAGAGAGAGACGTCCCGCAGAAAGAGAGAGAGAGAGAGACGTCCCGCAGAGAGAGAGAGAGAGATAGAGATGTCCCGCAGAGAGAGACGACCTGCAGAGAGAGATAGATAGAGACGTCCCGCAGAGAGAGAGAGAGAGAGACGACCTGCAGAGAGAGATAGAGACAGAGAGATAGAGACGTCCCGCAGAGAGAGAGAGAGAGACGACCTGCAGAGAGAGAGAGAGATGTCCCGCACAGAGAGAGAGCGAGAGATGTCCCGCGCAGAGAGCGAGAGAGATGTCCCGCACAGAGAGAGAGCGAGAGAGAAAGAGAGAGACGTCCCGCAGCGAAAGAGAGAGAAATGTCCCGCGGCGAGAGAGAGAGAGAGAGATGTCCCGCAGTTAGAGAGAGGGGGAGAGAGAGAGCAGGAGACGTCCTGCCCAAAGAGAGTCGTCCCGCAGAGAGAGAGAGAGATAGACGTCCCGCAGAGAGAGAGACGTCCCGCAGAGAGAGAGAATGATG
>NW_025968461.1:9791-10437 GCF_021869965.1 Rhincodon typus | reverse complement strand
CTCTCTGCGGGACATGTCTCTCTCTCTCTCTGCGGGACATGTCTCTCTCTCTCTCTCTCTGTCTCTCTCTGCGGGACGTCTCCCTCTCTGCGGGACGTCTCCCCCTCTCTCTCTCTCTGCGGGACGTCTCCCCCTCTCTCTCTCTCTGTGGGACGTCTCTCTCTCTCGCTCTCTCTGCGGGACGTGTCTCTCTCTCTCTGCGGGACGTCTCTATCTCTCTCTCTCTCTCTCTGCAGCTCTTCTCTCTCTCTCTGCGGGACTTCTCTATCTCTGTCTCTCTGCAGGTCGTCTCTCTCTCTCTCTCTGGGACGTCTCTCTCTCTCTCATTCTGCGGGACATCTCTCTCTCTCTCCCTCTCTCCCTCTCTGTGGGACGTCTCTCTCTCTCTCTGCGGGACGTCTCTCCCTCTCCCTCTCCAACTGCGGGACGTTCCTCTCTCTGCGGGACGTCTCTCTCTCTCATTCTGCGGAACGTCTCCCGCGTTCTCTGTGTGGAACGTCTCTCTCTGCAGAACCTCTCTCTCTCACTCTCTGCGGGACGTCTCTCTCTCTCTCTCTCTCTCTTTCTTTCTGCGGGACGTCTCTTTCTCTCGGTCTCTCTCTCTGCGGGACGTCTCTCTCTCTGCGGGACATCATTCTCTCTCTCT
>NW_025968461.1:9037-9291 GCF_021869965.1 Rhincodon typus | reverse complement strand
TCTCTCTCTCTCTGCGGGACATCATTCTCTCTCTCTCTCTGCGGGACATCATTCTCTCTCTCTCTCTCTGCGGGACATCATTCTCTCTCTCTCTCTGCGGGACATCATTCTCTCTCTCTCTCTGCGGGCCATCATTCTCTCTCTCTCTCTGCGGGACATCATTCTCTCTCTCTCTCTGCGGGACATCATTCTCTCTCTCTCTCTGCGGGACATCATTCTCTCTCTCTCTCTGCGGGACATCTCTCTCTCTCTCT
>NW_025968461.1:8489-8937 GCF_021869965.1 Rhincodon typus | reverse complement strand
TCTCTGCGGGACATCATTCTCTCTCTCTCTCTGCGGGACATCATTCTCTCTCTCTCTCTGCGGGACATCATTCTCTCTCTCTCTCTCTTTCTGCGGGATGTCTCTCTCTCTCTCTGCGGGACGTCTCTCTTTATCTCTCTCTCTGCGGGACGTCTCTCCCTCTCCCTGCGGGATGTCTCTCTCTCTCTCTGCGGGACGTCTCTTGCGCTTTTCTCTCTCTGTGCGTGATGTCTCTCTCTCTCACTGCGGGATGTCTCTCTCTCTCTGTGGGACGTCTCTCTCTCTCTCTGCGGGACGTCTCTCTCTCTGCGGGACGTCTCTCTCTCTCTCTGCGGGACGCCTCTCTCTCTCTCTGCGGGACGTCTCTCGTCTCTCTCTCTCACTCTGTCTCTCTGCGGGACCTCTCTCTCTCACTCTTGGCTGGACGTCTCTCTCACTCTTGGCGAGA
>NW_025968461.1:7034-7989 GCF_021869965.1 Rhincodon typus | reverse complement strand
CGTCTCTCTCTCTCTCTCACATTGCGGGACGTCTCTCTCTCTCTCTCACATTGCGGGACGTCTCTCTCTCTCTCTCTCACATTGCGGGACGTCTCTCTCTCTGACATTGTGGGACGTCTCTCTTTCTCTCTCACATTGCGAGACGTCTCTCTCTCTCGGCAGGTCGTCTCTCCCTCTCTGTGGGACGTCTCTCTCGCTTTCTGCAAAACATTTCTGTCTCTCTCTTACTGTGTTACATCTCTTACTCTCTCTCCCTCCCTGCGGGACTTCTCTCTCACTCTCTCTGCAGGAGCTCGCTCTCTCTCTGCGGGACGTCTCTGTCACTCTCTCTGCAGGATGTCTCTCTCTCTGCGGGACGTCACTCTCTCTGCGGGACGTCACTCTCTCTCTCTCTCTGCAGGACATCACTCTCTCCCAGACGTCACTCTCTCTCTCTCTCTGCGGGACATCTCTGTCACTCTCTCTGCGGGACGTCACACTCTCACTCTCTCTGTGGGACGTCACACTCTCACTCTCTCTCTCTGTGTGAGGTCTCTCTTTGTCACTCACTGCGGGTGGTCTCTCTCGGCGGGACGTCACTCTCTCTCTCCCTCTCTGCGGGACATGTCTCTCTCTCCCTCTCTGCGGGACATGTCTCTCTCTCCCTCTCTGCGGGACATGTCTCTCTCTCCCTCTCTGCGGGACATGTCTCTCTCTCCCTCTCTGCGGGACATGTCTCTCTCTCCCTCCCTGCGGGACATGTCTCTCTCTCTCTCTCTCCCCCTCCCTGCGGGACATGTCTCTCTCTCTCTCTCTCCCCCTCCCTGCGGGACATGTCTCTCTCTCTCTCTCTCCCCCTCCCTGCGGGACATGTCTCTCTCTCTCTCTCTCCCCCTCCCTGCGGGACATGTCTCTCTCTCTCTCTCTCCCCCTCCCTGCGGGACATGTCTCTCTCTCTCTCTCTCCCCCTCCCTGC
>NW_025968461.1:5986-6534 GCF_021869965.1 Rhincodon typus | reverse complement strand
CCCACAGACAGTGAGAGAGAGAGACACGTCCGCACAGAGAGAGAGAGAGACATCCCGCAGAGAGAGAGAGTGAGAGAGAGAGACGTCCGGCCGAGAGAGAGAGAGAGACGTCCCGCAGAGAGAGAGAGCGAGACTGCCCGCAGAGAGACAGAGAGAGATAGAGATGTCCAGCAGAGAGAGAGGGAGAGAGCGACGTCCCGCAGCGAGAGAGAGAGAGATGTCCCACAGTGAGAGAGAGGGAGAATGAGACGTCCTGCCCAGAGAGAGTCGTCCCGCAGAGAGAGAGAGAGAGACACGTCCCGCAGACAGAGACAGAGAGAGCGAGAGAGAGCTGGAGAGAAAGACGTCCCGCAGACAGAGAGAAGGAGCGAGGTCCGGCAGACAAGGAGAGAGAGAGAGAGCGAGGTCCCACAGACAGAGAGAGAGAGAGAGAGAGAGAGACGTCCGGCCGAGAGAGTGAGAGAGACATCCCGCAGAGAGAGAGAGTGAGAGAGAGAGAGACGTCCTGCCGAGAGTGAGAGAGAGAGAGAGAGACGTCCGGCCAAGAG
>NW_025968461.1:4905-5486 GCF_021869965.1 Rhincodon typus | reverse complement strand
GAGAGAGAGAGAGAGAGAGAGAGAGAGAGGTCCCAAAGACAGAGAGAGAGAGAGACACGTCCACACAGAGAGAGGGAGAGACATCCTGCAGAGAGAGAGAGTGAGAGACAGAGACGTCCCGCCGAGAGAGAGAGAGAGGGAGAGAGACGTCCCGCAGAGAGAGGGAGAGAGACGTCCCGCAGAGAGAGAGAGAGAAACGTCCCGCAGAGAGAGAGAGAGAGGAAGATGACCTGCAGAGAGAGAGAGAGACATCCCGCAGACAGAGACAGAGAGAGAGAGCGAGGTCCCGCAGACAGAGAGAGAGAGACGCCCCACACAGACCTGGAGAGACGTCCCGCAGAGAGAGAGAGCGACGTCCCGCAGAGAGAGAGAGCGAGACGTCCCGCAGAGAGAGAGAGAGATAGACGTCCCGCAGAGAGAGAGAGAGAGACGTCCCGCAGGGAGAGGGAGAGGGGGAGACGTCCCGCAGAGAGAGAGAGAGAGACATGTCCCGCAGAGAGAGAGAGAGAGTGACATCCCGCAGAGAAAGAGAGGGAGAGAGAGAGAGAGACGTCCCGCACAGAGAGAGAGAGAGATGTCCC
>NW_025968461.1:4498-4805 GCF_021869965.1 Rhincodon typus | reverse complement strand
GAGAGAGAGAGAGAGAGAGAGAGAGAGAGGTCCCAAAGACAGAGAGAGAGAGAGACACGTCCACACAGAGAGAGGGAGAGACATCCTGCAGAGAGAGAGAGTGAGAGACAGAGACGTCCCGCCGAGAGAGAGAGAGAGGGAGAGAGACGTCCCGCAGAGAGAGGGAGAGAGACGTCCCGCAGAGAGAGAGAGAGAAACGTCCCGCAGAGAGAGAGAGAGAGGAAGATGACCTGCAGAGAGAGAGAGAGACATCCCGCAGACAGAGACAGAGAGAGAGAGCGAGGTCCCGCAGACAGAGAGAGAGAGA
>NW_025968461.1:3429-3998 GCF_021869965.1 Rhincodon typus | reverse complement strand
TCTCCCGCCCTGCGGGACTTCTCTCTCACTCTCTCTGCAGGAGCTTGCTCTCTCTCTCCGTGGGCCGTCTCTCTCTCGAGCAAGATATCTCTCGGTCTCTCTGCGGGATGTCTCTCTCTCTCTCTCTCCGCGGGACTTCTCTTTCTGTTACTGCTGGATGTCTCTGTCTCTCTCTGCGGGACGACTCTGTCACTTTCTCTGCGGGATGCCTCCCTCTCACTCTCTGGGCAGGACGTCTCTCTCTCTCTCTCTCTCTCTCTCTGCGGGACGTCTCCCTCACTCTCTACGGGACACCTCTCTCACTCTCTCTCTTTGCGGGACTTCTCTCACTCTCTGTTCGGGATGTCTCTGTCACACTCTCTGTGAGACGCCCGCCTCTCACTCTCTGGGCAGGACGTCTCAATCTCGCTCTCTCTCCCTGCGGGACATTTCTCTGTCTCTCTCTCTCCCTGCGGGACGTCTCTCTCTGCGGGACTTCTCTTTCTGTTACTGCTGGATGTCTCTGTCTCTCTCTGCGGGACGTCTCTCTCTCTCTCTGCGGGACGTCTCTCTCTCTCTCTCTGCGGGTC
>NW_025968461.1:1995-2929 GCF_021869965.1 Rhincodon typus | reverse complement strand
GGGGCGTCCTGCCCAGAGAGTGAGAGAGAGACGTCCCGCAGAGAGCGAGAGAGACATCCCACAGAGAGACAGAGCCGTCCGGCATAGAGACAGAGAGATTTCTTACTAGAGAGTGACGTCCCGCAGAGAGAGCGAGATTGAGACGTCCTGCCCAGAGAGTGAGAGGCGGGCGTCTCACAGAGAGTGTGACAGAGACATCCCGAACAGAGAGTGAGAGAAGTCCCGCAAAGAGAGAGAGTGAGAGAGGTGTCCCGTAGAGAGTGAGGGAGACGTCCCGCAGCGAGAGAGAGAGAGAGAGAGACGTCCTGCCCAGAGAGTGAGAGGGAGGCATCCCGCAGAGAAAGTGACAGAGTCGTCCCGCAGAGAGAGACAGAGACGTCCAGCAGTAACAGAAAGAAAAGTCCCGCGGAGAGAGAGAGAGAGAGAGACATCCCGCAGAGAGACCGCGAGATATCTTGCTAGAGAGAGAGACGTCCCACGGAGAGAGAGAGCAAGCTCCTGCAGAGAGAGTGAGAGAGAAGTCCCGCAGGGCGGGAGAAAGGGAAAGAGATGTAACACATTAAGAGAGAGACGTCCCACAGTAAGAGAGAGACAGAGATGTATTGCAGAAAGAGAGAGAGACGTCCCACAGAGAGCGAGAGAGAGATGTCCCGCAGAGAGAGCGAGAGAGAGATGTCCCGCAGAGAGAGAGAGAGAGATGTCCCGCAGAGAGAGAGAGAGATGTCCCGCAGAGAGAGAGAGCGAGACAGAGAGACGTCCCGCAAACAGAGAGAGCGAGAGAGAGAGAGATGTCCTTCAGAGAGAGACAGAGAGACGTCCCGCAAACAGAGAAAGCGAGAGAGACATCCCGCAGAGAGACCGAGAGAGAGAGAGACAGAGAGACGTCACGCAGAGAGAGAGACGTCCCGCAGAGAGAGAGAGACGTCCCGCAGAG
>NW_025968461.1:1254-1452 GCF_021869965.1 Rhincodon typus | reverse complement strand
CAAGCTCCTGCAGAGAGAGTGAGAGAGAAGTCCCGCAGGGCGGGAGAAAGGGAAAGAGATGTAACACATTAAGAGAGAGACGTCCCACAGTAAGAGAGAGACAGAGATGTATTGCAGAAAGAGAGAGAGACGTCCCGCAGAGAGAGAGAGAGAGAGAGATGTCCCGCAGAGAGAGAGAGAGAGAGATGTCCCGCAGAG
>NW_025968461.1:545-754 GCF_021869965.1 Rhincodon typus | reverse complement strand
TCTCTCTCTCTCTGCAGGTCGTCTCTCTCTCTCTCTCTCTCCGCGGGACGTCACTCTCTCTCTTTCTGCGGGACATCTCTCTCTCTCTCTGCGGGACATCTCTCTCTCTCTCTCTCTCTGCGGGACATCTCTCTCTCTCTGCGGGACCTCGCTCTCTCTCTTTCTCTCTCTCTCTCTCTGCGGGACATCTCTCTCTCTCTCTCTGCGGG
>NW_025968461.1:0-445 GCF_021869965.1 Rhincodon typus | reverse complement strand
TCTCTCTCTCTCTCTGCGGGACTTCTCTCTCTCTCTCTCTGCGGGACTTCTCTCTCTCTCTCTCTGCGGGACTTCTCTCTCTCTCTCTCTGCGGGACTTCTCTCTCTCTCTCTCTCTGCGGGACTTCTCTATCTCTGTCTCTGTCTCTCTCTCTGCAGGTCGTCACTCTCTCTCTCTCTGCGGGACGTCGCTCCCTCTCCCTGCGGGACGTCTCTCCAGGTCTGTGTGGGGCGTCTCTCCCTGTCTCTCTGCGGGACATCTCTCTCTCTCTGTCTGCGGGACCTCGCACTCTCTCTTTCTCTCTCTGCGGGACGTCACTCTCTCTCTCTTCAGGTCGTCTTTCTCTCTCTCTCTCTCTCTCTGCGGGACCTCTCTCTCTCTCTGGGAAACGTCTCTATCTCTCTATCTCTGCAGGTCGTCTCTCTCTCTCTCTCTCTCTCTCTCT
>NW_025968460.1:0-24931 GCF_021869965.1 Rhincodon typus | reverse complement strand
CATCATAGGAGCAGAGAGGCTGACGTTTCGGGCCTAGACCCTTCATCCTTTTTCTGATGAAGGGTCTAGGCCCGAAACGTCAGCCTTTCTGCTCCTATGATGCTGCTTGGCCTGCTGTGTTCATCCAGCCCTGCACCTTGTTGTCTCGGATTCTCCAGCATCTGCAGTTCCTACTATCTCTGATTCAACATTAACATTTGAGTGTGTTCCGAACAAAACATTTGAGAGGTAGAACTGTAAGCTAGTTGTAGTAAAGTCATTATAGGGCTGCTGTCTCATTAAAGAGAGACGATTGGTGGTGGTTTTAATCTGAGGGTCACTAGTCCTCAGGTGAGGGGAGAGGTTGAGAGGAAGAGTCATTCATGGTAACATCAGCCAGGGCGAGAATTGTACCCATGCTGTTGGCATCACTCTGCATTGCAATCCAGCCATTCAAGCTCAGGAACCTCTGTCATAACCATGTTGTAAAAACCCATCTGGTTCACCTATAAAATATTTATCCCTACTCCCGACCCATTGCCAATGTAGTTGACATTAACTGCCCATTAACTGATTGAGCAAGTCCCACAGTTCAAGGGCAAATACGATGGGCAACCAAGGTTAGTTTTGGCAGTGGCTAGTAAATGGAATAACTCTCTCTGTAACCTCTCTGAAAAATTCTGGGGTTTTTATGCATTGAAAGGTTGAACCATAGACATCTTGTATTTGGCTGTAACTCTGGGACCTGCCTGTAATTTCACCCTGAGCTGAGCTTCCAACCTCATCTCACTTGTGTCACCAAGATCACCTCAGTAATATCCCTTTGTCTCTACTCTTGCCCAAAGACAACTGAAACCCTCGTCCAGGCCATTGCTACCACCAGATTGGACTACTGCACCTTGCCCTGCTCAGCTCCAGCCTCCAACTCTGTGTACCTGTGCTCATTTGAAATTCATCTTTGCCCATATCCTGGCATCATGTCCATTTCGCCCAGGTGATGGTACTTCAGGGGCTTTCCCAAAGGCCCTCTGGGAATGGTCAAATATCTCTGCCAATGCCTGGGAGACCCTGGCTTGCAACCAATCAAAATAGAGAAGGAACATTTTGAGAGTTCAGCAGGAATGCACGGGAGTGGGTGGAGCTAAGACATTGCAGGGTGTGGTAGTATAAAGCTCCAACCACCTCCTCTACCTAACCCTTTGAGCACCACTGATCCCACACATGGTAAAGTTCCCAGATCAATTATTGGCCTCATTGGCTATTCCCAAAGCCATCATACCAGAGTGAAATCTTTAAGGGGGAGGTGATGGCCTAATGGTAATATCCATTGGCTGTTAATTCAGAGACCCAGAAAATGTTCTGGGGACTTGGTTTCAAGTCCTGCCGTGGCAGATGGTGGAATTTGAATTAATTAAAAGTCTGGTATTAAGAATCTCATGAATCCATTTTTGGGCAAAAACCCATCTGGTTCACTGATGCCCTTTTGGGAAGGGAATCTGCCATCCTTACCAGGTCTGGCCTACATGTGACTCCAGACCCACGGCAATGTGGGTGACTCTTAACTGCCCTCTGGGCAATTAGGGATGGGCAGTAAATGTCCACATCCTGTGAAAGAATGAAAAAAATTAAATTACCTCAAAGGCAAGACTCTCTCTATGACATGGAGGATAACTTCAAAGTTTCTAGATGAATGCAGGTTGTGCTTCTTGCAATGTACCGCAGCTGGATCTGAGAAACTTTGGGTTTAAAGGGAGAATCATTCAGAATTTACTGAAACCCCCCAGTCAGTAACAGCAAGTTGTTTTTAGCGTAAGATGAGGCTAAGGTATCATTATAATGTTGTTATTCACTTTCAACCTCTTACATGTTTAGTCATAATGACTCATGGGTAACCAAACATATAAGAGGTTGGAAGTGAATAACATCACCACGACAGACCTGATGGGTTAATCGTCTATTTTTGAATTGCAACATGCTATGATTAAGGCTCGATCATCACTGGCAATTTGCAGTAAGTCATGTGTCAACAGAGATTACTGAGAGTGCTGAGTCACTGGCAATTTCTGGTTGCTGGTTAGTGGCAAATTTCCTCCAGAATCGGTGGTCGATAGGTTATGAAGGATGCAAACTAGTCTGCACCACTCTATCACGAATCTGGTGGTATGCATAAATATGTGTGTATTTATGTAAATATGTGTGAGTCAGAAAAATCTGAGTCCAATGTATTTTTCACTGCTGCACAACAGGATATGATTGTGTATTCTGTGTTCAGTCCCATAGCTGCACCATAGATATTTGTAGCTGCCTGCTGATATAGAATTCCTATAGTGTGGAAAAAGGCCATTCAGCCCACCAATTCTCCAAAGAGCATCCCACCCCAGACTTCCATACCCTATCCCTGCATTTCCCATGGCTAATCCACTTAACCTACACATCCCTGGACACTATGGGCAGTTTAACATGGCCAATCCAACTAACCTGCACAACATTTGGACTGTGGGAGGAAACCAGAGCACCTAGAGGGAACCCACACAGGCATGGGGAGAATGCGCAAACTCCTCACAGCTAGCCACCTGTGACTGGAATTCAACCCAGGTCCCTGGCACTGTAAGGCAGCAGTGCTAACTGCTAAACCACCATGCCATCCTGACAGGAACCTAATAGGGCATTCTAACCTTATCAGTCATATCTGTGTTTTATATTGGCAACTTAGTTGAGCTGAAGTGTTCCTCTGTCCATGATGGCTTTGAGCTCTTCCTACATCCTGTGCAAATAGTGAAAGCCAGGCAAGTTAGTATTCATAATATCTTATGAGGCTGAAATGTGTAAGGTGGGATTGTGAGGCTTTAGTAGGGATTTACAAGGGAACAGTGGAATTTCTTAAATCATTACTTCTGTTTTATCCTGCATAGTTGACCCCAGTCAAGGACTGTCCATTAAAAAGTGTCGCATCTTTGTCTGGTCTGGGTAAATTTGACTCCATCACTCCATGGGTCTAAGCTTAGAGGCTTCATCACTGAATGAGTGAACAGATTGTTGGGTGAGGGTCATCTTTGTCAACTGGAGATACCAACGCAGGTTTTTAAATCATTTTTTGACGAGATCGATGGCGAAGAAAACTTGTGTTTCCCACAACCTCAACACACTGCAGCTAACGAAGTGCTTTGTAATGTGTAATCACTGTTGTAGCACGAGCAGTTGAGCTGCACACAGCAAGATCCCACAGATGGGAACCTGAGAAATGGTCAGATCATCTGTCTTATTGATGTTGCCTCAGGCATCAGTGTTGGCATCAAGCCTCCTGCAAGCATTCCCCTGATCTGCTTCAAATTTCATTCTGTGGGATCTTTACATAAAAACAAGAGTAGGCCATTCAGCCTCTCAAACCTGTTCTGCTATTCAGTGAAATCATGGCTGATCAGTGGCCTAACTCCATGCACCTGTCTTTGGCCCACATCCGTTAATACTTTTGCTTAACAAAAATTTGTCCATCTCAGATTTTAAATTAATAACTGATCCAGGATCCATTCCTGTTTGAGGAAGAGAGTTCCAAACCTCTCCCACCCTTTGTGTAAAGACGTGTTTCCTAACATCGCTCCTGAACAGTCTGGCCCTAATTCTCAGGCTATGCCCCTAGTTCTAGAATCCCCAACCACTGGAAATAGTTTATCTTTATCTACTCTGTCTTTTCCTGTTAATATCTTGAAGATTTCCATCAGATCACACCTTAATCTACAAAACTCTAGAGAAAACAGATCTAATTTTCATAATCTCTCCTCATAACTTAACACCTGAAGTCTGAAAAACCTACACTGCGTTCCCTCCAAGGCCAATCTATCCTTCCTAAGGTGTAGTGCTCAGATCTGCTCACAGTGCTTCAAGTGGGGTCTAACCAGGGGTTTGTATAACTACAGCATAATGTCTGCATTCTTGTACTCCAGTTCTCTTGATACAAAGGCCAGCATTCCATTAGTTTTCTTGACTATTTTCTGCACCTATTTGTGATATTTTAAAAATCTATGCAGTTGAATATCCAAGTCTCTTTGGACATACACTCTATTTAACTCCATACCAACTAGAAAGTACACCAATCTATGCTTCTTTGGTCCAAAATTATTAGCTCATATTTGTTTACATTGAACTCTAACTGCGACAGTTTTGTCCATTCATTTAGTCTATCAATATTCCTTTGTAATATTCTGCTATCATCTACACTTCCTACAATGCCTCCTAATTTTTACATCCACTTGAGAAGACAAACAGACTTTGGTGCATACATCATCTGAAAAATGGCACATATCAGTTTTCCACTTTCAAGTTAACCTATACTTTGAAGTCAGGTCTCTGTAGTGGTGACCTGAACCCACATCCTTCAGTCTCTGATGTGACAGTATTGGGCCATGGGACTGTTTGGAAATGGAGATAACAGCTGGGAAACCAGCCTGGCCTGCTCTGTTGAGCTAGCATCAATCTCAGCCATCGACCTGGACCAGCACGTACAGAGGTCCTCAATGAATGTGGCCACAGCCTGAGTTGAAGGGAAAGACCAAAACACTATATGTAATCTTGAAGCATTGCATGCAGCAACAGGACAGAAATAGGACCCAGAATGGCAGGTCAGACACTAACCAGATGATCAGAAAACAGCTAATGCTGGAGATTCATGATATCTGGGTAGTAATTGCCTTTAGATCTGAATTCAATCAATCATCTAGAGTTTCCAGATGTCCATTACTGTTCACAGGAGGTTTGTTTCTGGAAAATCTGGTAAGTGCTGAATTTTAAAACTGGAAACATGTTTTACACCAGAAGTCAATTGGATAAGTTCCAACCGTTGAAACATTTGCTTCAGACAGTGCATGGTAGAAGATAAAATAAAAACAATGTTTAATGAATAGCAAATGTCCCACAGGAGAACTAGTGCAATAAAGTAAGAAATACATAACATTTGTCACACTGACCCTTATTTCTGCAGCAGAATATTAATGAGCTTGGAGGTGACATTAGTGAAGGTTTACTTGAAGGTGGAAGTGAGGAAGTGGTTGAGGTGCCGAATTTTGATGATGTGACAGCAGATAAAATCAATCTTATTTTTTGACTACTTTACCTTTTGCTTTTGAGTTTTGTAAAGTTCCCTGAAAGGAGTAGCTACAATGTTATCACTCTAGAAATGATATTGCTTCTCTCCATGTTTTTTCATGGTCTGTCATCTTTCTCTTCCAATTCTTCAGCTGATCTCCTGAGATCTGCCATCATCTTAGGTATATGTTCAGCTTGTAGTGAACTTATCAACCATACTGTACTTATACAGTACACAATGGGATAATATGGTATACTACTAATAGTAGAATAGTATGTGAACACAATGGCCTAATGGCATTATTGCTACATGATTGCTACAGAGACCCATGTAATAGAGTTCTGGTGACCCAGATTCAAATCATGTCACAGCAGATGGTGAAATCTGAATCCAATAAAAATCTGATCTAATGATGACCATGAAATCATTCTCGATTGTTGGGGAAAAAGCCCCATCTGGTTCACTAATGCAGTTTAGGAAAGGTAATCTGCTGTCCTTACCTTGTCTGGTTGACGCTTAACGGCCCTCTGGGCAATTAGGGGTGGGCAATAAATGCTGGCCTGGCCAGTGACGCCCACATTCCATGAATGAATTAGGAAAAGAGAAACGCACTGTACTATAAACTAAACACAAATCACTGTGATATGAAACACTCTTTTCTGTATTTCCTCTTGCCGTTAAGTGTTCTTAAACAATTGTATCCCTTCATGCAGGAGGTTCCTCCAAGTCGGTTCCTTCTGGAGGAGGGTCTCCAAGGCATTTCATGTTGCATTTCTTGAGGGAAGCCCTCACTGCTCTCTCAAGCTGTCCTGCCACTCCTTCTTAAGGATTAATGTACTTATACCCCAGTCACTGCGCTCCTTCACCCTCTTTAGAAGGTTAGCTCAGTTCCCTGCATGGCTGGTTTGTGATGCTAACAGCTTAGGTTCAATTCCCATACCAACTGACGCCAACATGAAGGTCCTGTCTTCTCAACATTGCCCTGTGCCTGGGTTGTGATGGCCCTCAAGTGAAAGTCAACATCAACTCTCCCTGTAATGAGAATGCAACCTACGGTCACTTCCTTTCATCTATCCAAGCTTGATCACTGCCCCTCCCTGCCTTTGAATATTTTATCCCAAGGAGTTGTGGACAATTGATCAACAAGTATATTCAGGATGGAGTTTGTGAGATTTCAGGCACTATTAGAATGAACGAATATGAGAAACTGGAGTTGTGTAAAAGTCCAGCCACAAAATTATTGAAGCCAGAATAGAACAGTTCCTATCTCAGATGATCTTGTGTAATGTTATCTGTTTCTCTTGTCATTCTATATCAAAGAGGACATTTGGAATATCATCTGTGGAGTTGAGAATTATCAGATCAGCCATGATCTCATTGAACGGTACAGTGGACTCAGTGGACTGAATGGCCTACTTCTGCTATTACATCTTATAGTCTCATTTCATTGTTTTTCCAGTAAGATCTTTAGTAATCGATGGGACTGATTTTTGCTAGGATTAAGTATCTGCAGATTTAACAGTGACAACCCCCCACCCCCAGATAGACTAAGTCCTAGATCTTGATTTCTCAAGGAGATACTTTCGGCTGCTATTTACATTCAGTGCCAGCAATGAACTGGCTTAAGAGTGTGAGCTGTCTTCACAAATGATTTCTCAATGTGTTGAAATGTTCCCAATTTACTGGCATTTGTTTTGCTCCATTTTGAATCATGTAACTTTTGTTTTGACCCTGTTCCTCTCACACTAATCATTTGATTGTAACAGACATTTTGAAAGTTTTAAAGGAGAATTTTGCCAATTCAGCTTGGACTTATCAGGTTATGTACAGAGGATAAAAAGTTAGAATAAACACAGGACATCTTGAGATCAACAAGTCAGACATTTAGTTTCACTGCACTAAAACCCACACAGGCAAAATTAATACAAAAATAAAAATATAAAAATATACCCTGACTTCTGCAACTTGCACACAAACGTACTCACTTGAACCAAGTACCCAAAAATACAAATCACAAAGCAGACAAAGTCAACTTTGGCAAAGTTCAGGAGGAGGAAAAAGGACAAGAAACAGTTCTGAAGAATGGACATCTTTGACCTGAAGTATTAACTCTGTTTCTCTCACTGCAGATGGTACTAGACCTGCTGAGTTTCTCCAGAACTTCCTGTTTTTATAGAACATAGAACAGTACAGCACAGGAACAGGGCCTTTGCATCACAATGTTATACTGAACATGATGCCAAATTAAACTAATCCCTTCTGCCTACCCTTGGTCCATATCCCTCCAGATCTCCAATAACCACAGTATGTTGGTTTTGGTTAAGAAAGAGGCCACTGGTTTTCTAGTCTGGTTCCGGCCAAGCAACGCTTCAGGTATTTAGTTGGCAATTTAAGGTTGTTCTGTAAACACTGCTGTGGAAACCAGTTTTTGTGTAAACATTCTCTGGCATTTGTAAGAATGTGGACACAAGCAAACCAAACAAGCAGGACAAAGCCAGAAGTCACAAGCTTTCAGAGTGTAGCCCTTTCATCAGGTGAAGTGAGAGGGAAGCACACAGACACAGAGTTTATGGGCAGAGGGATCAAATGATTATACAAATGATGTGAGTGGAGTGTCGAATAATAAGTCTCTGCAGGCAACCAAGAGTGTTAGACAGTGTGAGTAAAGCCCCTGCAGCTGAATAACAAGCGAGTGGATGACCTATAATTCGATCAAATGGGGCAGTGGGATAACTACAAAAAATTAAAAATAAGGTGGTGCTTCCTCAGAACTGATGGTTGCTGGGAGAAAAGGTGCTGCATGTTGAAGTCAGAGATGAAGAGGAATTTCTTCTCTCAAAGGGGACTGAATCTGTGGAATTCTTTACCACAGAGGGCTATTGAGACTGGGTCATTAAATATATTCAAGGCTGAGATAGACAATTTTTTAATCAGTAAGGGAATCAAGGTTATGGCGAAAAGGTGAGTTGAGGATTACCAGAGCAGCCACAATCTCATTGAAAGGCAGACCAGACGCAATGGGCTGAATAGCTTACTGCTCTCCCTTATATCTTCATAGAAACATCAACATGTGGAAGCAGGCCATTCAGCCCAAAGAGTCCACACCAATCCTACCAAAGAGCATCCCACCCAGACCCACACCCCTACTCTATCCCCATAACCCTGCATTGCCCATGGCCAGTCCACCTAACCTACACATCTTTATACTGTGGGAGGAAACCTGTGCAGACACAGAGAGAATGTGTAAACTCCACACAGACATTCACCTGAGGGTGGTATCGAACCCAGGTCCCTGGCACTGTGAGGCAGCAGTGCTAACCACTGAGCCACCATGCTGCCTTATTGGCCTATGGGAACAGAGAAACTCTCTATAAAATGTATCTTTTGGTAGGCTATCATCATCCATTCTAAAAGCAAGGCCATCATAGTCAACATTGCTTGAATATTACTGTAATATTTGTTGAGTTAGAAAGGTGTAGCACTTCTGTGGTGGGGACCCTCAGCTGCCAGCGGATCCCAGGGGTATCTTTATTTATTAACAGAACATGGGCGTAGCTAGCTAGGCTGGGCCAGCACTTATTACAGTCCAGTTACCACATTAAAAAGCCGAACACAAATCCACTATAAGTAACAACCCTGGAATCAATTATTACACTTGTAACTTCAGATGATCTGAGCAAGTAATCAACTCCATTAAATCACCCACCGACAATAACCAAAATGGAGTAACATCCAGAGATTGATGTAGTGTGAAAGTCTCATTTTTTGAAGATTTATCCCTTTCTGTCTGCTACATTCAAAATTAAATTACATTTTCCATTTAGTCAATTGTTTCAGACAGAATAAGAGGCAAACGTGTTTTTGTCACTGGAACAATATTGCTCACATGCTTGAGTTCCCTTTGAGATTAACGGTGATGAATAACAGCCTGAATGGATTATCCCAAGGTGTCTGTCAGTATCCTGCTGTTGATGAGTGTCAGTTGCATAGGTTCCAGCCTGTGGGAACTTGTAACTCTATTACAACAATAAAAGAAGTTTTTTCAGGCACTGTGGGTCAGACAGTAACATGTAAGCTTTAAGTGTTGGTGAAAGCAATAGTCTCAAGGCATCATTCCCTTGGAAGCTAATCTAAAGGTTTCATAAATATTTATAACAATGGAGTAATTTTGAAGTCCTTTTATTCAAGTGAAAGACCATCAAGACTTAAATCAGACTAAAAGCGCTTGTAACTGCTTAACCCTTTGACACTAACTGATTGTGCTTTATGATCCTTCTTCTCTCTTAATGTAAACCTTCCTCCTCTAAAAATCTGAGACCCCTCTGGACTCAGAAAGAAGGATAATGAACACATAAAATGCAAAGGAAATGCTTGATTCGCATTAACGGTGCTTATGAAATAAGCCTTGGGGCATTATCAGGACAGCAGGATCTGTGTCTTATTATAGTCCGTGTCATAACTGCTGCTCTCCTGCCACTCTAATCAACATGAATGTTCTCTCCTGTGTGAGTACAGGCCAATATCATAAGATCTTGCAGTCGGCTTACTCCTAACTTGAAATTCACATTTGGTTGAGAATCTCCATGTATAAAGCTTGAAGACAGACGCTAAATGGAGCCACAGATGATTGCTGTTGTGAATTTGCGCTGCGTCACACCTTAGGCTCCACAAAGCAATGACACGGGATGTACAAGTAATACAGTATTTGATTTGTAACACCAGCTGATGCCTTGACTATTACAGGGAAGAGGTATGGCCTGCTATTAACCTTGCATTACAAATCTACATTAATCTAGATGTTGTTACATTTTGAGGAGTTTTGGTCATCTCTATGAGTTTCCTGCCATTACTGATCTTTTCGTCACTCTTGTTTACCATTAGATCTTACTGTTCTTAAGCAATGAAGACATAATGTGGTTTGTTCACAAATATGATGCCTTGTTTTATGCACTGAACGTGGCTGGGTTGCTTTTTGTGGTTGCTGCAACTCATCCCCCTAAAGGAGTGACATTCCATCGTTAAACTCAGTTCTCATTGCCTTGAACTAGAATTGTCCAATCTGCTCTTCGTTAGCAGTCAGTTACTTTGACAGTAGCTACCGCATCTTCTACAGCCACAATACCCTGCCATGGAATGACTAAACCACTGGTTAGAACAGTTGTTATGTGGTTAGCCTGACCAAACAAAGCCAACTAATTATTTTTGGTGTGGTAATTTTCACACTAGGCCACATATGGAGCTGCCATGAGTTACAAAATGTCGTAGGCTCAACACCCAATCCAGACACCGAAGAATAAAATCCAGACTAGTGTTCCAAAGAAGTGCTGAGAGACTATTGCAATGTTTGAAGCGTCTTATTTTTTAATTCATTCATGGAACATGAGCGTTGCTGACTGGGCCAGCATTTATTGCCCGTCTCTAGTTGGCCTTGAGAAGGTGTTGGTGAGCTGCCTTCTTGAACCAAGGCTATCCACCTGTTTCAAATGGGACATGAAACCTAAACCCTCTCTGCCCTCACATGTGGATGTAAGTGATATTACAGCATTACTTTGAAGAGCAGGAGAGTTATAAAACCAGAATACCATAAGATATAGGGACTAAAATAGGCCATTCAGCCCTTCGAGTCTGCTCCACCATTCAATGAGATCATGGCTGATTTGATAATCCTTAACTCTGCTTTCCTGCTTTATCCTCACAATCTTTAATTCCCTCACTGATTAAAAATCTGTCTATCTCAGCCTTGAATAATCCTAATGATTCAGTCCTGACAGCCCTCTGCAGTAAAGAATTCCAGAGATTCACATCCCTCTGAGAAAGCAAATTCCTTTTCATCTCTGTCTAACACAGGTGACTCTGAGATTATGCCCTCTGGTCCTCGACTGTCCCACAGGAGGAAGCCACCCTTTCACACCTACCCTGTCAAGACCACTGAGAAGCTTATATGTTTCAATAAAGTCTTCTCTCAGTCTCCTAAACTCCAATGAGTAAAAACCCAATCTATTCAACCTGGGTCAAAATCCTGGAACTCCGTCTCTATTGTGGGTCTAACTACAGCACATAGACTGCAGTTGTTCACGAAGACAGCTCATCATCACCTTCTCAAGGGGAAACTAGGGATGAGTAATAAATGCTTGTCCAAACAGCAATGCCCACATCCCACAAATGAGTTTTTTCTTAAGAAAAGCCTCTCCACATAATGAAATTCCCTCCACACCTGGTGTCAGCCTCGCAAACATTTTTGCGTCCAATGCCAGTATATTTCTGCTTAAAAAGAGGCACAAATTGTTCACAGTATTCCAGCTGTAGTTTTCATGCCCTGTATAGTTCTGGCAAACTATTCCTATTTTTATATTCCATTCCATTTGAAATAAAGGCCAACAGCCCATTTGCCTTCCCTATTACACACTGAACTTTGGATGCTAGCTTTTTGTAATTTATGCAGAAAGGCCTCAAATCCCTCTGTGCTGCAGCTTTCTGCAGTTTGTCTCCACTTAAATAATATTTGGCTCCTCTATGCTTCCTGACAAATAAAACTATGTTTTCATACATGATATTCCACCTGCCAAGTTTTTGCCCATTTATTTACTTATGACAATATTGCTCTGCAGATTCTTTGTGCATCCTCACTACTTACCTTAACACCTATTTTTGTGTTATCCATAAACTTGGCTACAATACATTCACTTTGTGATCTAAGTCATTAATATATTGTAAATAATTGTGGCCTCAGCACTGATCCCTGAAGCACTCCACTTGTAACAGGTTGTCAGCCTGAAAATGCCCTCCTTTATCCCTCTCTGTCTCTATTAGTTGATCAGTCAATACCTCCAACAAAAAACAAAAAGGACAAAAGAGTAGTACAGCACAGGAACAGGCCCTTCGGCCCTCTAAGCCTGTGCCGATCATCATGCCCGGACTAACCTAAAAAAAACCTTCTGCCCTTATTCGGTCCATATCCCTCTATTCCCTCCCTATTCGTGCAACCATCCAGATGCCTCTTAAATGTCGCTAATGTGCCTGCTTCAACCACCTCCTCTGGCAGTGTGTTCCAGTCTCCTACCACTCTCTGTGTGAAAAACTTCCCTCACACGTCTCCCTTAAACTTTCCCCCTCTCACCTTGAATCTGTGTCCCCTTATAATTGAAATTTCAAAAAGTGTCTGACTATCCACTCTATCTATGCCTCTCATAATTTTGTGGACCTCTATCAGCTGTCAACTTTCCAGTGAAAACAATCCTAGTCTTTTTAACCTTTCCTCATAGCCAATGCCCCCGACACCAGGCAACATCTGGTGAACTTTCTCTGTACTCTTTCCAAAGCTTCTGGCAGTGTGGAGACCAAAACTGCACACAATTCTCCAAATGCGGCCTAACAAGGGTTTGGTGTTTTCTTATCTTATTGTACAGCCTTTTGAAAATACATTACATTGCTAATATTGGTCACCCTACATCTCTCCTGCTTGTTACCTCTTTATAGAATTCTAATAGAATCATATCATGGAATCCCTACAGTGCGGAACCAGGGCATTTGGCCCATTGAGTCCATATGAACCCTCCAAGGACCTTCCCATTCAGACCCACTCCCCTACCCTGTCCCTGTGACTCTGCATTTCCCATGCCTAACCCACATAACCTGCACATTCCTGGACACTACGGGTAATGTATCATAGCCAATCCACCCTAGCCTGCACACCTTCGGACTGTGGGAGGAAACCGGAGCACCTGGAGGAAACCCACGCAGACACGGGGAGAAGGTGCAAACTCCACACAGACAGTTGCCCGAGGGTGGGATTGAATAATGAATTTGTCAGAATGATTTCCCCTTTATGAAATCATGCTGACCCTGTTTGTTTATATTATGTATTTCAAAATTTTCCATGATTATATCCTTTATAACAGACTCGAACATTTTCCCATTAACAGACATTAAGCTAACTGGCCTTTTTTTTGCCTATTTCAATAAGATTGTTATATTGGCAGTTATCCAGCCATCTGAGATTTTCCTGGAATCTAAGGATTCATGGAAGATTACTACCAGTGTATCCACTATTGTGAAATCCCTATTTAAAAATGGAGGGACACAGAAGACAGGAAACCATAGGCCAGTTAGTCTGACCTCCGTTCTTGGTAAGATTTTAGAGTCCATTATAAGGGATGAGATTGTGGAGTACTTGGAAGTTCATGATAGAATAGGGCTGAGTCAGCACAGCTTCATCAAGGGGAGGTCATGCCTGGCAAATCTGTGAGAATTCTTTAATGAGATAATGAGCAAGTTAGACAAATGAGAGCCAGTGGAGGAGATTTATTTGGATTTCCTTTGACAAAGTGTCACAGAGGAGGTAAATAAGATAAAAGACCATGGTGTTAGGGGCAAGTTACTTGCACGGTTAGAGGATTGGCTAACTGATAGAAGGCAGAGGGTGGAGATAAAGGGGTCTTTTTCAGTTCCGCAGGGGTTACTGTTGGGATCACAACCATTCACGTTATACATTAAAGACCTGAATGAAGGAACTGAGAAGAGTGTTGCTCAGTTTGCAGATAACTCAAAGACAGGTGGGGGGATCGGTAGCGTTGAGGAAGTGAGGAGCTGCAGAAGGACTTGGACAAGCTAGGCGAGTGGGCAAGAATGTGGCAGATGGAATATAATGTGGGAATGTGTAAGATTATGTACTTTGGTAGGAAGAATAGAGGTGTAGACTATTTTCTAAACAGGGAAAGGCTTTGGAAATCTGAAGCTCAAAGTGACTTTGGAGTCCTAGATCAGGATTCTCTTAAGGTTTAACATGCCGGTTCAGTGAACAGTTAAAAAGACAAATGCAATGTTAGCATTCTTTCAAAAGCACTGGAATACAAGAGCAAAGCTGTACTGCTGAGGCTGTATAAGGCTCTGGTCAGGCCACATTTGGAATATTGTGAGTAGTTTTGGGCATCATATCTATTTTGTGCTGGCATTTGCAAGGGTCTAGGGGAAGAATAATCCTGAGGTGAAAGGTTTGTCATATGAGGCGTGGTTGAGGACGCTGGGTCTGTACTCAATGGAGTTTAGAAGGATGAGGGGGGAATCTGATTGAAATCTACAGAATACTGAGATGCCTGGATGGAGTGGATGTGGAGAAGATGTTTCCAATAATAGGAGAGGCTATGTCCCAAGGGCACAGCCTCAGAGTGAAGGGACAAACCTTTAGAACTGAGGTGAGGAAGAATTTCTTCAGCCAGAGGGTGGTGAATCCATGGAACACATTTCCAGAGGCAGCTGTGGAGGACAAATTGAGAAAGCAGGAGAGTGAGGTTGAGAAACGTATCAGCCATGATCGACTGGCAGAGCAGACTCAATGGGCCAAATGGCCTAATTCAGCTCCTATATCTTATTTCTGTATTGTATCTTTTACTATCCGAGGCTAGAACTCATCAGGTGCAGGAGATTGATCAGCCTTTTGCCCTATTAGTTTCCCTAGTAATTTTTCTCCAGTGATAGTTATTCAATTATTGTATTTATAACCTCTCCCCTTTAGTCTCTTGATTATTTCATATCTTTGGAACATTATTAATGTTCTCTACAATGAAGACTGATGCAAATTATTTAGTTAACTTCTCTGCAAACCCTGGTTCCCCATCATTATTTCCCCAGCCTCAATCTCTAAGGGACCTAGTTCACTTTCCTGTCCCTCTTCCTTTTCATACATTTACAGAAGCTCTGACCATGTTTTTATATGACTTGTTAGTTTGACCTCACAGTTTATAATTCAAATATAGTTTATATTTAGCCCATAACCAATATTATTGCAAACAGATTATCAGCTCATCATCATATTGCTCTTTATGGGATCTTGCTGTGTGCAAATTACCTACAATGGTTCCTATGTTGCAACATTTTTAATAATGGTACATTAAGATGCCATGAAAGCCACTACAAAAATGCAGGATATTTCTATTGTTTACATTCATTCAGCCCTTCAACTCTCTTCCTTTCCCTTCTTTAACTACTCTCCACTCAGTTTCTTTAAAATATAAGAAAATCTAGTCATTATCATGGTGCCACTTGTAGGAACTTGCCGTGTGCAAATTGGCCACTGAGTTTATTCCTTTACAATAGTGACTACACTTCAAAAGTTCCTCATTGCCTGTAAAACACTTTGGGACATCCTATGGTTACAAAGGATGCTATAAAAATGCAAGTTTTGCTGAGTATAATGATGCCTCGAGAGTGGGATCTCACGTAGAAATTCCAGAAGCGAGGAAAATCAGCAAAGCAAAGTTGCAAAAAAGGAGGAGGATTGTAAACCTTTATTGTTTATTGTTGTTACGCATATCTGAGTACAGTGAAAAGTTTTGTTTTGCAAACAGTGCAGGAAGATCATAGCAACAAGGACATACAAATCATAGAATGCCTAGACAGAGCAAGGCGTACAAGGTTAGCCGCACAGGAGGTGCACAAAAGCAAGATCAACATTAGATTTGAACTTCAGCACCTTTATATGAGCAGTCATTTCACAAAGTGTCCTGTGAGTTGGAAACCTGTTTACAAATTGCACAGCAATAATCATATTTGGAATAATGAGATACACAAAAAAATTTATGCAGTTTAAACCAGAATGAATGACTTGCAGTGATAATGACTGGGACTTTCCATAGCGTGCAATGCAGCTTGAAACTTGCAATTTTGCCCACTGACTGAAAACTAGTCTTTGTTCCTCCCTACCCGAATATAAATGTCGTTATCTTTCATTACTCGTTCCACTTCTTGGTGTTTACCAGCAGCTTTGAACATGACAGCAGAATGTTAGAATCGCTTCCTTTTGCCCACTCACATTACTGGTATGAACTTTGAAAACGCACTCTCACCTCTGATTCAGAAAGACATCAGCCCCATCCAAAAGGTTAAAACACAACATTGAGACTGACACTCCCAGGGCAGTACAGTGGAAATGCTGCAATGTTAGTGGAGTTGTCTGTTGGATGGGACATCTGGGTATGCTCAGGTGGATGTAAAATGTCTCACAGGTGCTGTTTGAACAAGAGCATGTGGGTTCTATCTATTGTCCTGCTTACTGCTTATTCCACTACTAACATCAATAAAACAGCCCTCCCTCCCTCACAGATACACAACCACAGGAGTGCTGATCATGGGACCTTGCTGCACGGAAACTGATGTTTCCCACACCATGACAGTTACTACACCTCAAAAAGCACCACATTGACAGGAAAGAGCTTTGGGATTTGCTGAGGTTGTAAAAGGCGCTATTGAAATGCAAGCTTGCACTTCTGGTTTGATAAGCAGCCAAATCTACCGAAGTGGTGACAAAGTGAAGGTTTTGTTGTTGTTTCCCAGATAATGATGCGCATTAAAGCCCTGTCAAGGGCCATACAAATCTGTTTGAGCTGGAAGTCCCACTTCTTTTTAATGTGTTAATTCACAGAATGTGGGATCACTGGCAGGGTCAGTATTTATTGTCCATCCCTAATTGCCCTGGAGGAGGTGGTGGTGAGCTGCCTTCCTGATGACTGTGCGGTGCATAAGGCCAGTTTGTAGGGCAACACACTGCTGTGGGTCTGGAGTTACGTACAGATTGGACCAGGTAAAGATGCAAGTTCCTTCCCTAAAGGACATCAGTGAGTCACACATTTTTATAACAATGCAGTAGTTTCATGATCACCATTACTGAAACTGACAGGTTAATTCCAGATTTATTTAATTGACTGAATTGAATCACCAATAGAGTGGCAGAGTAGGAGTTTGCTGAACCTTTCACGCCGAGGTCACTGGATCAAAACCAGACCCTGATGTTCGAACTGGGGGGGGGGCAGTGGGGATGGCCAGTGCTAAAGTGAGTGAGCCCATAACATAGAGGAGGTGCCCAACCACGGCAACTGGGGAAAAAAGAATCAACAAAAACCTAGCATAATGCTAGCCCTTTCACTAATGTAGTTGACCAATGTTACAGAGAACACTAGTGGGCTGAATGGCCTTCTTCTGCTCTGACATCTTATGCTGTTAAATTCCCCGAATGCCAGGATTGCAACTTAAAAACGTATGTAGACTATTAGCCAGTTCTCTGGTTTACTAGCCCAGCCACATAACCACTGCACTCATAAACAAATAGATAGCTCCTGTTCAGCAGATCTCAGCCTTAGCGTAGAAGGGACAAATGTACAGAAAATTGTTTCACTCAGATTGATTGATCGGTTGATTTTATTGTCATGTGTACCAAAATACAATGAAAAGCTTTGTTTATGAGCAGTACAGGCAGATCACAGCAAGCAAAGAATGTACAGACAAAAAGACTTAGAGACATACAGGTTACATTGCAGGTTACATTATTTGAGGGTGGAGTCCATTCTACAGTCTGATAACGGCTGGAAGGAAGCTGTCCCTGAACCTGCTTGTGGGTGTGTTCAGGCTTCTGTATCTTCTGCCTGACGAAAGAGGTTGGAGGAGGTCATTACCAGGGTGCGATGGGTCTTTGATGATGATGGCCACCTTTGCGCAGCAGCGAACTGTGTAAATAGAGTCCATGGATGGAAGATTGGCTTCCGTGATGGTCTGTGCTGTGCACAACTCCTTCTGTAGTTTCTTATGGTCCTGGGCAGAGCAGTTGCCATACCAGGCCGTTATGCACCCGGACAGTGTGCTTTCAATGGTGCATCTGTAGAAATTGGTGAGGGACCTTATGGAGATGTCAAATTTCCTGAGCTGCTTGAGAAAGAAGAAGCGTTGTTGTGTCTTCTTAACTGTCGCATCTACGTGGGAAGTCCAGGACAGGTTGTCGGTTATCGTCACTCCAAGGAAATTGATGTTGTTCACCCCCTCAACCTCAGTTCCGTTGATGTAGATGGGGTCGTGTTCTCTTCCTTTCTGTCTGAAGTCGGCGATCAGTTCTTTAGTTTTGCTGACGTTGAGACACAGATTGTTTTCATTCCATCACATCACCAAGCCCTCTCTCTCCCTTCTGTATTTTGACTCGTCATTGTTATACATCCGTCCCACTATGTGTCGTCAGCGAACTTGTAGGTGGCATTCGTTCGGAATTTGGCTACGCGGTCATAGGAGTACAGGGAGTATGGTAGGGGGCTGAGGACACATCCTTGGGAGGCTCCATTGTTGAGTGTTATCGTGGAGGGTGTGCAGTTACCTATACTCACTGATTGTGGTCTGTGGGTCAGAAAACTGAGGATCCAATTGCAGGGGGCAGAACTAAGACCAAGGTCACCCAGTGTTGAGATCAGTTTGGAGGGACTAATGATGTTGAAGGTGGAGCTGTAGTCAATGAGCAAGAATCTGATATAGGTGTCTTTGTTGTCCAGATGTTCCAGGGACGAGTGCAGGTCTCGGGATACAGCGTCCTCTGTGGACCAGTTATATTGGTAGACAAACTGTAGGGGATCGAAGCAGGTTGGGAGACTGAGGTTGATGTAGGCCATGACCAGCCTCTCAAAGCACTTCATGATTATTGAAGTCAGAACTATTGAGCAGTAGTCATTAAGACACACTGCATGTGTATTTTTGGGAATGGGGATGATGGTCGTCTTATTGAAGCAGGTGGGGACTTTGGCTTGTAGGAGGGAGAGGTTGAAGATGTTGGTGAATACCTCCTCCAGTTGGTCTGAACAGGATCTGAGTCCTCGGCCGGGGCCATTTTCCGTGCCCGTCGCTTTCCTTGGGTTGACTTCCAGGAAGACTGATCTGACTTCTGAAGCAGTGACAGAGGGGGCAGGTGTGTCTGGGGCTGTCAGGGCAGGTGTTGCCACGCCGGTGGTATTCTGCTCAAACCGAACATAGAAAGCATTGAGCATGTCACGGAGGGATGTGTCATTGCCTGCTGTGTTACACTGTTTCATTTTGTATCCCATACTGTCGCTTAAGCCTTGCCATAGAATGGGGGAGTCTGTGTGGTAGGTCTGGGCCTCGAACTTAGTCCGGTACTGCTTCTTGGCTACCCTGATGGCTTTGCGGAGGTCATGACTGGGTTTTCTGTATTGGTCTGGGTCACCTGACTTGAATGCTGCACGTCTGGTCTTCAGTAGGGAGTGGATTTCCTGGTTCATGCAAGGCTTACAGTTGGGGAACACTCAAATTGACTTCTTTGGTACACAGTCCTCCACTCGTTTGCTAATAAAGTCTGTGACAGTGGTGATATACTCTCACCATTGTCCTATAGAAAAAATATTAGTGCATTTCTGAAATCTCGTGTCCCTTAATGTTACTGAGCCAAAAAGTTACTGTAGCTCATTGGGCATTGTCCAAAGTTTGCCTGGTGAGGCTAAAATGAAACTGAAGGACAGAACATCTGATACATAGGTGAGAAGGAGAGGCAGAAAAACAAGAGTAAAACCATGATAGGAGAAGTGAAAAGGCAATGAATTTGCTCTGATAAGTATTGGCTTTGTGGTGTCACTTTTAGTCAGAATTTGGGAATTTGATGGTTGGTGCAAAGCTTAAGATAGGATGGTAAGTAAACCGTTGTGACAAACTTCTTGGAAGTAATTATGCATTTGGTCCCTGACGAACAAGCCACTCAAAACTCAGTGTTTACACCTGACCAATACAATGAAATTATTTTAGGACTTTTTTTAAATGCAGTGTTATATCATTTGTTCCTTTCTGAATGCAACTTGTTGATGGAACAGAATGGTGCCTGGACGATGAGCAAATGATAATTTGAACAGAGACCTGTACATCTTCAGGAGCAGCATTTATAACAGCAGAGAATGAGGCTTTGGATGTGTTCTGCTGCGAAAGGGGAACTGTGTATAAGTTGGTTTCTGTTAAAGGAACAAAATTCCTTGCTCTCGCCAATTAGTCAACTGTCCTTCAGTATATCCTCAGGTCAATTAGAGACCACTTTTCTTCAATAGATCAACCATTTGCTGTTCAGTAGATCATCAGGTCAATTAGAGACAATTGCCCTAGATCCTTATTAACAGGGGAGGCAATGGCCTAGTGGTATTATCACTGGACTGTTAATCCAGAGTCCAGGCAACACCCTGGGGAACCTGGGTTCGAATGGCAGATGGTGGAATTTGAATTCAATAAAAATATCAGGAATTAAGAGTTTAATGATGACCATGAATCTATTGTCAATTGTTGGGGGAAAAAGCCGTCTGATTCACTAATGTCCTTTAGGGAAGAAAACTGCCATCCTTACCTGGTCTGGCCGACATGTGACTCCAGACCCACAGCAATGTGGTTGACTCTTAACTGCCCTCTGGGCAATTAGGGATGGACAATAAATGCTGCCAGCAATGACTTCGTCTTGTGAATTGAATAAAGGAAAAGAGACTTTTCTGATGAAGGGTCTAGGCCCGAAACGTCAGCCTCTCTGCTCCTGTGATGCTGCTTGGCCTGCTGTGTTCATCCAGCCCTGCACCTTGTTGTCACCAATTGCCTTTCAGCAGGTCCCCAGGTCAATTACAGATCAATCAGTGTTTCCTTGGTAAGTAGGTCTTTTTTGAAAAATGTGTGAACTGAGAGGGCACTTTCTATTGGTGGCAAACTTTCTTTCTGGGTGTTGGAGGTTTGTGTAACACTCAAAGCATGAGGTGCTTAGTGCACTTTGGAAAGTTCTGATGCCATATTATAAAAAGACTAAAGACAGACTGGAGAAGACTTCCCCAACAAAAAAAAGGTATAAGGACAATATGCAGAACTGGGAAATTATAACCCTGGAGAAAGATTGAAAGCCTAGAGTTTTAGCTCTAGGAGGGAGTAGGCTAAAGGATGAGGTCTTTAACACTATGAAAATATTTGATAAGATAAACAAGGAAAATATGTTTCTGATGGAGACCAGAACTTGGGACCATAAATGTAAGACAGTCATTAATACACCCAATAACTAATAGAGAGTAATGTGGATGTATTTAAGGTGAAGCAGGATAAACACACCAGAAAGAAAAGACTAGATTATGCTGATTGGTTCAGGTAAAGAAGTGCAGCATAAGGCGTCCATGAAGCATATCAGCAGTATGGACAAATGGGCTGAATGGCCTATTTCTGTGCTACACTCTCTCTGTAGTTGAGCAGCTTACCAATTGCTGGGAACTCGAATGAAGAGTAGAGTTAGTGGAGGTTAAACAGCAGGTCACCTAAAGGAATAATAATTCAAAATTAAAATGATCACTTTATCTAAATGAGATATGATGAGTGAGAAGACACAACATTAAAGAGTTCAGACACCTGGGTGAAGCCATGAAGCTGGCCCTCTGTGTATAACAATTCCTAATTACAGCACTTGACTACATGGAGATATCTCCCAGTAATTTGTGCTGTGAATTATCTTTTTGTCAATGGGTTTACTGTTCATTTGACACAAGAAGCAGCTTTAATGAAGTGCAAACAGTTTTCCCGTTGCCCAAGCTGATTAGCAGAACAGGAGTGAGAGAAGGAGAAATATTATCGGAGAAACTGGAACTGTAACACAATTCTAGCAGTGTCGACGGTACCACTGTGCACTAATCACACACACTCATCCACACATGCACACACCAACACACACACACACAAACACACTCATCCACCGTTAACACACAGACACACACATACATCCACCATAAATACACACACACACACACCCACATTCACCCACATTCACCCAGCCTGCCTTGTCCCTGTAACCCTGCACATTCTTCGTTTTCTGACAGTGATCCAATTTCCTCTCAAAGGCCTTCATTGATCCTGCCTCCACCACCCTTTCAGGCAATACATTCCAGATTCAAACCTCTGGCTGTGGGCAAAACCCATCCCTCTTGTCTCCATTGTTCCCTTTGCTAATCACCTTAAATCTGTGTCCTCTTCCTCCCTTGCATCCTTCCATCAATGGAATCATTTTTTTCCCTATTTACTCTGGTCAGACCCCTCGTGAGATGTGATGGAGCAATTTGAAATTCCCTCAACGTTTCTCTTCTCCAAGAAGGACAGTCCCAGCTTCTCTAATTCATCTCCATAATCAAAGTCCCTCATTTATGGGACCATTCTGATGAATCTTTCCTACATTTTCTCCAATATCTTCACATCCCTCTAAAGACTAGCGCCCAGAACTGAACACACTGCTCTTGTTGTGACTGAGCTCATGTTTCAAACAGGTTTAACACAACATCTGAGATAGTAAGAACTGCAGATGCTGGAGGCTGAGATAACACAGCGTGGAGCTAGAGGAACACAGCAGGCCAGGCAGCCTCAGAGGAACAGGAAAGCAGACGCTTTGGGTTGGGATCCTTCCTCAGAAATGGAGAGGGGGAAGGGAGCTCTGAAAGAAATAGAGAGAGGAGGGGTGGGGCTGGGGAAGGTAGGTGAGTGGTGATAGGTGAGTGCAGGTAGGGAGTAGTGGGGATTGGTCAGTGAGGTGTGAGGAGCAGATAGGTGGGAGAGAAGATGGACATGTTGTGTCAGGTCAAGGAGGCGGGGATGAGAGGGAGGGTTGGTCATGGGATGAGGCCGGGGGTGGGGAGAGTTTGAAACTGGTAAAGTCCACATTGAAACCATTGGGCTGTAGGCTCCCGAGGTGGAATATGAGGTGCTGCTCCTCCAGTTTGCAGGTAGCATCATTGTGACACTGGAGGAGGCCCAGGATGGACATGTCACCTGGGGTGGGGGGGGGGTGGTAGTTGAAATGGTTCACGACTAGAAGGTGTTGTCATTTGTCGTGAACAGAGCGCAGGTGCTCTACAAAGCTGTCTCTGAGCCTTCACTTCGTTTCACTGATGTAGCGGAGGCCACATTGGGAGCAGCAGATGCAATAGACCACATTGACGGATGTGCAGGTGAACCTCTGTCTGATCTGAAAGATTTAACACAACATCTTTGCTTTTATACTCTATTACCTCAATTAGTGAAGCCTAGGATGATCTGTGATTTATAATACAGTCATACAGCACGGAAACAGACCCTTCGGTCCAACTCATCCATGCCAACCAAGTTTCCCAAATATGCCTGTGTTTGGCCCATATCCCTCTAAACCTTTCCTATCCATGCACCCGACCAAATGTCCTTTTAAATGATGTACCTGCATCTACCACTTTTTCTGGTAGCCCATTTCACATATAAACCACCCTCTGTGTAAACAAATCTCTCAAACTGTTCTGCCATCTTCCAAAGGTTGGAACTAGGGAATAGTGCAGATATAATGGGCTGAATGGACTCTTTCTGCACTGTTACAATTCTGTGATTCTTTAATAACGTATGCACATATACAGCCAGATCCCTCTGCTCCTTTAGTGCTGTACCTCTCCTATGTTTTTCGCATAATCCTCTGACAAAAATGAATTATTTCACAGTGTTGCAAGAACCTTCACCACGGAGACACATAATCATCAGCTGTTAAAGATAAAACGGTCATCTCCAGCAAGGGACAGGCAATACGTTTCAGCTTTGGCAGCAACAGACATAAATGACAACAAAAAATAATTTAAAACACAGAAACAACCAATCAGTCTGTTGCCATATGCCCTTACCAAACTTTTCCATTAAACACTGTTTCAGAGATAGTAGGAACTGCAGATGTTGGAGAATCTCACATAACAAGGTGTAGAGCTGGATGAACACAGGTTCGGGTCTAGGCCCGAAACGTCAGTTTTCCTGCTCCTCTGGTGCTGCTTGGCCTGCTGTGTTCATCCAGCTCTACACCTTGTTTTCCATTAAACACTATCTGCTCATTCTTCAGAGGTCACACAACACCAGGTTGTAGTCCAACAGGTTTATCTGAAATCACAAGCTTTCAGGGCGCTGCTCCTTTTTCAGGTGACCTCCACATCACGCTTATTTTTTAGACCCAGAGGTCCAACCTCAGAGAATCTAAATGTTAGTGAATCCTTATCTGTAATATTTATGTATATAAAATGACTGGTCTATCAATCCACTGGGAATATAGTGAAGAAGTGAGCTCTGCAAATGGATTCAAATCAACAGCTGCCACACTTTTAAATGGAAGGATCATCTGTGGATTTTAACAGGTGAGATTCAGATGTATTTCTTCATTTGAATCCGCTCACTCTGTTGTGAATTGAAGCTTTTCTGTTATTGATGCTGCTACCACTTAAATTGTATCACAGTTCAAACACTTAGTCTTTGATGATGAATAGCGACTGAGAAATGAATAATGCATTTTCTGATGCACAACTCAAATATCATTTGTTGCAGAGGGAGATGTGTAGATCAGTGGAAATAATTTACTTTGATGTCACTAAGCCACCTGCTTTGTTAGTTCCCTGAGTGTAGTGTGTTTGTCTTTTGTTTAGTGGCAAAACGCAGTGGGATGTCTTTTTTACAACAATCAGTGGTAAATCTCTCTTCTCTTGAGAGCTGAAAATGATGCTTTTATGGCGCAGAGGCTCTGTCAGATTCCATCTGGAGTTGCACTGCTCAATCTCAGGCACACACTTTCGGACGTCTTAGAGGACCCACAGTGCAGATTTGTCAGAATGGCAGGGGCTGTAAGGTTCGGAGGAGGAGAAAGAGAGACATTTTAAAATTAAAATTATGAGGACAGATTTCAGAGATCGCAGATTTATACAGAACAGAAGAGGCCCTTCAACACATCCACTCTGTACTGCCAAAAATACTAACATATACACTTAACTGCCCTAGACCCTAAAGCCTTGAATGTTCTAACATTTCTAGTGCTCATCCCAAATACCTTTTAAAGGTTGTGAGGTTTCCAGCCTCAGCTACCCTTCCAGGGAGTACATTCCACACGCCCACCACCCTCTGGGTGAAAAAGCGTTTCCTCAAATCCCCTCTAAACCTCCTGCCTTCCCCTTTGAGATGATGCCCCTTGGTGAGACTTGTATTCCTTTTGAGTTCGGAAGAATGAGGGACAATGTGATTAAAAGGATGAAAAGAGATAGTTATGGGGGAAATTGTTTCTGAGCGACAGGATCAGAG